>NW_011343669.1:194360-244743 GCF_000735185.1 Notothenia coriiceps | reverse complement strand
AGCTTACGAGGTCCTATGCGGGAAAAACACTTGCGGGCGGTGAGATTGATCTATCCTGTTCCGCACGCTCTGCTCACTATCGGTCCGCAAACCATCCTGTCAAATTCGCTGCTCGCCGCCGAAACAAAACCAAATTCGAGTTTGCCTATTGAGTTTTTGTAAGGTCCTACCAAACTTTGATCTAAGCATATGTGGGGACGAGGCTCCGTCCAATCCGGCGGGTCCGTATTCTCTAGATCGACGATTTCTCTTGGTCGAAGCATCCGCCTTGGGTCTCGAGAAGGGACTCAATCCCGATTCGCCTTTTAGGTCGAAGCAGGTCGGAAACGACATTACACAACCTTTATTGCACAACACCACAAAGGTATGATGTGCGGCGGAGGGCGTGAGGGTAAGTAGCCGGAATGTTGTGACAGCTAACAAAGAAAAGAATGGTAAGTGTATTTTTATTGTAGCTGAAAGACCTTACTCCCTCGCACTAAAGATAATAGTAATGTTTGATTAAAGGGCTAGTAGAATTTATACTTATAACCCACTTGACGTAAGAAGCTATTCTCTCTTTAACTAGAATCTAGGACAAACGTGTTATTGACACTGTGAATAAAGGAAAATAAATGTAACTTTACATTAAAACTAATCATGGGTTATCCCGCCCAGGTAATGATGTTGACGGCGACTCCCAGAGGATCTCACACACAGGGGAAGGCGGGGGGAGAGAGCGCGCGGCCCCGCGCGCGACGTATATATCCACTTTTCTACTAATCTCTCTTTGTACTTCTGTTTCTTTTCTTCGCTCTTTACAACCCGAACACCCTTTTTCTGTTCCTATATTTCGTTCCGTCGAACGGTCTTCGTTTAGGAAAAATTATCCACGGAGAGGCGCAGCCTGTGGGCACACACACTCCTACATGTCTCTCTGAGACGACCGAAGAAGACATGAAACGGCCAACGGTCGTGACGAAACTAGGAGAAAGGAACCGGAGTCAGAGGACGATCGAGAAGGACCGAGACTAGGGAGCGAGGTAGGGAGAAAAGGACACCTTCATGAAATCCGTCTACTGAGCCAGTGGTAAACATTGTGGGGCTAAGAAAGAAGAGGAAGAGAGGAGAGATGTCGTATTCCCGCGAGCCTTCGCCACCCCTCGGTCCCCCGGTTTTAACCGGGGGGAGGGTGAAAAGTCGGGACGTGACTTTATTCCGGCACCCTAATTGTACTAAAAAATATACCTTTGGCCAAACGTGTGTAATTTTTTGTATACAATGAGTTTTTTGATAAGGTAATAACAAATTTCTGTGTGTTGAAATAACAGTTTCGTACTTTACTCTATACTTACACTTCTTAAAAGGAAGAGTTATATCCCATATAACGTAAATGGGAACAAATTGGTTGTACTAGAAAATTACAGTAAAAATCCGGAAAACTTATATGAGTCATTACAAAACAAAGCTGATTGTACGAACATAAAGACAGAATTGAACGATGGACACAGTTCCCAATGTAAAATTTCTAATAAATAAAGTACACTATCTCGCGTTACAGTACGGATAGTAAGAAGATGTCGTCAACCATTGCGTTGGAAAAAAATTCGGTGTTCTAGTGAAAAATGAAGGTTTTACATTTGGCTCTAGAAGGTCTAGGCCTAAGCCGAACATGGAGAAGCGTACTGACAGCGCAGCGTCATACTTCCTGAATGATTAGTCAACTATAATATTAGTCAAATATGAAGAAGTTAAACTTTAAACATCCATGACTTAAACACTTTATCCAGGATCAAAGCCACATAGCTGCACCTGCAAGGTGAATACAGCTGGTAAAAGAAAAAGTGTTTGAATGCGTACATTAACAGGTTTATGATATCACTGCCCCGTCTAAGACACGATCTGACTTTAATTACATTTGTCTCGAGTGTTTCGTCAACTTAATGTGTTGCTTAAAATAATACTTCTGCATACAGTATGTGACACTGAGTGTTGCACGGCCAGATACGGCTCAGCTGACTCAGAAAAGGAAATATATGATACATTATGATGTGATATGAATGATAATGGGACACATCGACGTCTGCACTCACAGTGCCGCGGACTGCTACGTAATGTTACTTTGATCTGGTTACTTATGTTGTGGCAGATATTTAATTAAGCTTTCTTAACATAATAGTATAATAATTGTGCTGCCTTGGAGGCATTTTATGGAGTTATGGTTTGTTTGCAGTTCATGGGGTCACCACTAGGAGTGCTAATGGTCCTATTATCTTTGGGTTCGCCGTTCTTAGCATCACTTCCGGTTCATGGCATCGCCACTTCCGGTCTAACGTTAGAGAAACGGCATGGTCAGAGAGTGTATTTCTCCAAATATAATCTGCTTCCATCCACAAGGAACATCCTAGAGCAGGGGTGTCAAACTCAAGGCCCGGGGGCCAAATCCGGCCCGCGACTTCATTTCATGCGGCCCCACAAGAGCTTGCAAAGAATATCATATGTGTATTATACAGTTACATGCCGCTTTACAGAAGCACATTGCCCATAAACTACATGCCCCACAATGCATCTCAAATTAGACTTTTTTCTTCAGAATTTGGCTTTTCTTTTTAAATCATTTTGTGACATGCACACTGAAGAGACTTGCAATTATTTGCCCTAGACTTCTGCTTTCAGACGTAGTTAATTATGAAGTTATTACCCTATCCGATAATAATCCAATGCAGAGGCAATCATGTAATATAATACATTATTTTATATATATTATATATAAGTTACAACCGGCCCTTTGAGTGCAACCATGATGCTGATGTGGCCCGTAATGAAATTGACTTTGACACCCCTGTCCTAGAGGCAATGCTGTAAGTTCGTCTATTTGACCTATTTCATGTGGAAGATCATTTATTAGGAAGAATATTGTTAATAAGATCATTTATTAGTTATGATTTATTTACAACTATGTTAAGCACTGTGAGAATGCAGGAAAGCAATTTAAGTTTGTATTTACATTAAGAAAAANGATCTCACACCTACTTGAGATCTCACACCTCGGGGAGGCGGGACTTAGCTCATTTGCATAATGGGGGAGGTGTGACCTGTCACTTTTTATGCATACTAATGAGATTGAAGCGGGATGAATAATACTACTCGTATACATTAACAGGTTTATGATATCATTGCCCCGTCTAAGACACGAGTGGATCTTACTTTAATTGCATTTGACCAGTGGCGAGCCGTAACTTTTATACCTAGGCCCTCTGACCTGAAGTCTGCACTCACAGTGCCGCGGACTCTACGTAATGTTACTTTGATCCAGTTACTTATGTTGTGACAGATATTTAAGTAAGCTTCCTTAATGCTAATGTTATATTAGTCAGATTGCTCTGAAGATGGGAGGTGATATTCTATTCATTTTCACGTTCACAGTCAGTTGATTTTTGCCGGCCGTCTTTCATGCAACAACAGTTTTTCCTTTCTCCTTTAATATGACTTGATCGCTTTAAACTCCGCACACTGAGCTCTGATTGGTCAGCAGGCGGTGCTTTCACTGAGTTGAGCTCTTAGCCTGCAACCTCACCTGCTCCGGAGCAGGTTAGCCGTTCAGCATCAGTTACCATGGAGATCTAGCCCGGTAAGAAGTGAACCAGCGTCTTAGGACCGGAAACCCAGAGTTTTCCCTGAAGTTAGCTCGCTAAGCGAAAATCCGGCTTCGTAGTACAGGCCTCTGGTGAGATGGAAGGTAAACAACTCACTCTGTTTGGGTGTGACTTTCTGGGACATCATTCCTGACTCCAGCTGCTCGATGCACCAGTCCAGCTGCCTGTTCAGCTGCTCCTCCGCACTCTGAAACACACAAACATCTAATTCACATATCCACTGGGACACACAATGATCACTTTGAGGGAAATCACTTCATACTGACCAGCGCTGTGTCCTCGCCTCCTTCACTCCCCTCAGCTGAACTTGGTTTCTTCTGTCCCTCTGTCTTATCTGCAGGGTTTTTCTTCCCAGATTTATTTTTCTTCTTCTTCTGCTTTGCTTCTGATTGCTCCGGGGGAGAGATGACCTCCTGCAACAGGGGAGGCTTTTCCTCTTGGACACACGGCTGGCTGCCTGTAGAGGAAGGGATCTCTGTTGTGTCCATGTTTTCCACAGGAGGTAGTTGAAAGTTGAAGGTAAATGCAGAGCTCTGTCCTGTAAAGGATATCTGACTCTCTGCTGGTTCAGTCCCCTCTGATGAAGAGGTTTTCTCCTGAAGTGCTGGAGATGTGTCACAGAGGAAGTCAAATTTAAAGGTGTTGTCACTTGGAGACAAGATGGGCTTCTCAGCTCTGTCGTCAGCAGGAGTGGAGCCGTTTGCCTTTGGTTCAATATCTGTTGAATGAATACACAAACATTAAGATGACTACCTCTAAGTCAATGACTTATTATATATATACTTACACGCATGTAAAGCATAATTGATGATCAACTTTAAAGCACACAACTGAATGAAGTTCATTTCAGTTAAATACAATTTAAGAAATATGTTCTAAAAAAAAAAACTGCACACATCATAATTATTATTATTATTTACAACAAGGGAAATTATAATAATTCAGAAAAATTGGAACTGCAAGGAAACTATATAGGAATGTTAATTCAAATATACGGTAAAAAATAAATACAGGCAAAACTCAGCCTGAGTATTGCGTAATTGTGCACAACCTGATAGTGCTGTTCTGAGATCATAGGAGGAACACACATGCATTTACAGAAAGGATCTTATAAACAGCATGCAGTTCATGCTGCGATGATTTGTAAGGTTTAATGTACCCATGAAAAGCAGCCTCTGCTCGGTCATTCTGATTCTCTCAGTCGCAGGTTTCAGCTGAAAGAGGTCGGAAATATTTACCTCGACGTTTCAGGGATAAACAAAACTTAGCGAAACAGGCTCAAGTTTTCAGAAAACATTTATAATAGACTTCTATTTATTTCCCGTAATATCATGTTGAGTTCATTACAGGTTTTTCATTTGCATCAACTTACCAGCGGTGTAACCCAATAATCGGTCCGTCTGGGAATCTTTCCCCAGCGTGAATGGTTCTGCTTGCTGTTGTTCTCCTGATCGGTATTAGTGTAGTGAGTGACTTAGGAAAAACTTAAAGACACAGACTTTACAGACGCATTTGATGTATTTTATAAATGAAAAATAAAAAAAGACAAGGAGATTTTGGTAAATTTTGATAACATGCTCTAAAAGTTTAATTTATAGCTTTCTATCTTTCACAGCCTCATAAATAAGAACAAACTCAAAAAACCTTACAATAGAGTATACAAACAGACAAAAAGTGTGGCGAAATGTAACTAATGTAATGTAATGTATCAGACATGTAACTTGTGACTTAAGATCAAACAAGATGAATGTGTCACCACCTGTCACTGACCACACCAATCATTGATGCTAAAAATAAACATTACTACACATTACATTAAAAATCTTTTGTAGGGAAGCTGGGTTCCCTTTTGCTTAATTTGAAGGAAATAAATGCATTTGAGCTTCATGATGATTACCACTCTTTGAGGGAAAACGTAGTACATCCTATGGATGTAAGACCAAAAGCTAATTCAATTACTATGTGGGCTGGTAAGAAAGATGTTGGAGTTCATGAATGTTATTACAATGAATGTAACAATGACTCAACACCATGGGTCGACTACTCCATTTATAAAATAGTACTAATTGTTCAAATCATAATGTCCAAATGTTTCAATTCATAAGGATCCTTAGCACAGGCACTGATCCCTCGTCTTTTATTCTTTGATTCTCATTGGCGGTTCGCAACAGACCTTATTTTTCCACCAATCAAATGTCTTCGTGGATTTGATTGACAACCAATCCCATTGATTCAGAGGCGGGACTCCAAGCGTGCTCATCAGAGTATAAATATCACCGCCTTCTCCTCCTTCCTATCACTGAAGACAACCGACTTACAACGAGGACTTACAACTTCCAGGAAAAAATAAACACAAAAGGTAACGTGAAAGCGGCAACTACTTCTATGGTTTTACAGCTACCTTAGGCCTTGATTGTTATACATTGTAAGCTGAGTTTTTATTTCCAGGTGGTTTAGAGCCGTTAAAATGCAGTTGGACGAGCGCTAATCTTCGACCACTTCACAACAAAACAGCGCGCAATAGCCAGACTGCTAATTGTTAGCTACATTTGAGATACTTAAAAAAAAAAACCTGATTCATCAAGTAAAGTGTTTTAACAATCTAACATAGCGGTTCACGGAGTTATTGTTTATCAAAATGGCTTAGATGGCTGCCGGTGTTTTCGGTATTGATGTTAAGCTAATGAAAGCTAGCTGGCGCCATTTTGCAACCGTCGGTGCTAGCTTTAAATCTAGCCAACGACAGCAAAGAAACGTGTATGAGTCCCGAAGCTTAATGGTGGCTCGGCTTTAGAGAGGCTTGTTTTGTATAATTAAAACAATCGGTGTCCCGATTGCAAGACATCTGTAAAGGAAGGGTCCCCAGACAGATGAGTTGCCGCTTAAAACATTTAACTTGGCTCTACAGTCATCTCCAGTAACATTCAAACTGAAATCTCGTGATAATGGGGTTCATGTTTGAATTAGGATGTAGGTCATAACCGACTGTTAATAGTGGAGCTGCTGCAGTCTGGCTTATAATTCACCAGGGCAGTCATTGTGTCTTTTTTAAAATTTTTTTTTTAAAGTGAGGACATCAACATTACTTATGAAATCTAATGTCTAATCTAACGGGTTTGGTTTCATTTGTTTCATTTTCAGACTGCAGGTGAATAATGGCTCGTACCAAGCAGACCGCTCGTAAATCCACCGGAGGAAAGGCGCCTAGGAAGCAGCTGGCAACCAAAGCTGCCAGGAAAAGCGCGCCATCCACCGGCGGAGTGAAGAAGCCCCACAGATACAGGTACATATGGTCATCAGTGCTCAGATATCATATTCAAGAGTGAAACAATGCTGCTTCACATGGCCCTTATTTCTGTTCTGAGGGTGTTCTTAACAAATGTATAATTTTGTTGTAGGCCAGGAACCGTCGCTCTGCGTGAGATCCGTCGGTACCAGAAGTCCACCGAGCTGCTCATCAGGAAGCTGCCTTTCCAGCGTCTTGTGAGGGAAATCGCTCAGGATTTCAAGACAGATCTGCGTTTCCAGAGTGCAGCTATTGGTGCCCTGCAGGTAAGATGGAACTAGATCTTAGAAAACCTCAGTTTGCCTTGGTTATTTAGAAAGATTCTTCTAGCACATTTGGAAAAATATAACTTATCTTTTCTTTTCCCCATGTAGGAAGCCAGTGAGGCCTACTTGGTTGGACTCTTTGAGGACACCAACCTGTGCGCCATTCACGCTAAGAGGGTCACCATCATGCCCAAGGACATTCAGCTGGCCAGGCGAATTAGAGGAGAGCGTGCATAAATGATTCATGTATTTGATCTTTTTAGTGGGGGGGTGGGTTGGGATTGACCGGGTTTTGTTTTGTAAATCTTGGAACTATTACCAGCATGTGTACCACATACGTTGTCATTTGTAGTTTCAGGCATGTTTTTCCTTTTTGTACTCTTCATTTCCCTCTTTACCTTCTCCTCAACTCATTCACTGTAGAATAGAGCTTCATATCTGTAATATGCTGAATAACAAAATATTCCACTGCCTTTCTCAGGTTTGCTAAACTATTTTAGAATCTGTACCCTTTTAATCCTGTGTGTGCATGTCATGGGGTTTCTTGTTGTGCTGTAAATAAACTTTCCGCTACCTCAAACTATGGCCTGACTTACTTTTTAACTGTTTAATGTTTTAAAAGTATAATTGTGCTTAAACTATTACACTGAGATTGTGCTAATTATAGCTGAATTTAAAAGCAGCAGAGGTATTTGGCCCATAAGTGGAGGACCTGGGTTTAGCATGGTTAGCTGCATGTCTCCTCCAGTCTCAAGTGTAAAATAAACGCTGCAGGGGTTCATAAAGCAATGCACATGACTGGAAGTGTAAATGCGTTCAAAATCAGGATTCCATTGCACAGTAATTGAATGGCCAGTTTCAAAGGGCATTCATTTCAAGATTTGAACATTGCATTGTTTCTAGGTAGACAAAACAAGCTTCAAGGTAGACAAAACAAGCTTCAATCACATTTTAATCCATATTAAAGCAAACATTGAACCAAAACTGAAAATCGAAAGGCAAAGCATGGTCAAAAACAATCCATCAGTTTCTGTAGCATTGGACGGCTTCCCTGCTAAATCTGTGTTTTCAGAGCAATACGCTGCTGCCACATTTTGAAATACAGTTAATAAATATAGCCAGAAATATATATACACCTCAAGTCCCACATTTGTTAACTTGATTTATTCTTTTTGTCTGAAAGCACGTTGGGTAAATGCTCGTGCAGCGGAGCGTCCAGGTCTAGACCAGAGTCTCTTAGAATGGCCCACAGCAGCAGGCCGGTGAACACCAGGCTGACGGGCAGGACCTTCTTCCAGGAGCGGTCCTGGTTATTCCCCAGCGAGCGTCTGACTTTCCAAGTTCTGTGACTGGCTTTACTGGTGGAGAACTTGATGGGCTCACTGTTTACCTCCTCAGCTTCATCTATGGACTCAGCCGACTTCTGAGAGCTCAGAGCGAGGGACTGCATACTGCTCATTTTGCTGAGAAGGAAAAAAATAAATGAGTTAGGACAATCGAGGGACTTACAACCTTTACTAGTGCAGTACTAAACTATAACATTCCTGTCCTACACATATTTGTATAAATCAAACCACCCAATAATGCACATATTCAATCGTGAAAATGTCCTACTTCACGGTAATATGTCATTCACACAATCAAATAATACTTGTATATAAAATGTAAGGTTTTAATAGGGGCTTATCATGGAAGGCTAATCTGATTTTGATTAAGGATCAACATTTCTTTTTGATCCAATATAGTCCATTAAAATAAATTATCAGCTTCCAAATCTGGTATCAGTAGGGCTTTAATAGTCTGTGTAATACTGTCACCTTGAGTTTTATGTGTGTTTATTGTGTACAGGGTAGTAAGTAGTGATGGTGCCCTCTGTGGACGAATCCTGCAGCTGCACCATTGACAGTAAATGATTCAACAAATCCTGGCAGCCCCCACGATTATGATATGTTATCCAAGTGTTTTAACCTTGGATAATTAAAACCCCTGATGTAATATATATTATATTAAATACTTCTACAAGTACACAGAGACTCAGCAGGTCCTGGCACACTGAGATTAACTTGTAAAATAACTCGTACTTTCATTTGCTAGGACAGTAATCGTCATATAGTGGCAGCTTGTCAGAAAACTAATATTAATTTGATACTGCAATGTATTTATAGCTATTGAGGAATCTATCTGAATTCATGTCAGGACAGAACACAATATGGAGAGGGTTAACCAAATAGTGAGTCTCAAACTATACAGAGCTTACATAGCACACAACATGTGTGACCTTGTTTGTATTTATGGGAACACATTAATGCATCAATGAGTATAATACAATCATTTTTAAATAGATGGTGCTTAAATGGGCCATTCTGCATAATGCATACTTTTCCTTTTGGTACTTCAAGTATATGTTGATGCTTGTACTTATTTAGTTTTACTTAAGTACCATTTTGAATGCAGGACTCAGTATGTTTACACTGTAGTATTGGTACGTTTTTAGGTATATAATTTAAGTACTTCTTCCACCTCTGCCAAATAGTGAGACTCAAACCCTACACGGCAGAATATCAACATCTGTGACCTTGTTTTTATTTATGGGTTTGCATCTTTGGTAAACAGATATCAAAACGTGTGACTATACATAAGGAAGCTCCATGTTGCTAACAGGCTACAGCCACCCACATGATGCAACCATGCAGAAATATACTGGCAATGACAACATACCATACATTTCATACTATATGATGTTTACAGAATAAGGTGGAACATGTATTACAGTTAGACCCTTGTTATTGAACCACGACCCTCTGACGGAGTCAACGTGGTTCCTATAAGCGGATTTATTAACAGGTAACTCACCCAACGGTCGGTGTCGCATTATGAACGAATTTCCCTCGAATTAAAGCCACGCGTGTCAGACTGGAGAAAACCCGTCCTGCTGTTGTGTACATCTCGGAAAACTTGTTGTTTTAGGACAAACGGCGTCAAGTCAATGATTCTGAAGTTTTTCTTACCAATGCACCTTGGTTAGGTCATGTAACACAACATTGTGCAACATCGAATTGTGTCCGGTGACGCTGTTTAACCCTGGTTTGGAACGTTCCGCTATAACGTGTCTGTTTATTTACATTACAATTATCCCGTTGTTATAATTATCATATTGTTAAAATGTATTTTCCCCAAGTGGTCTGTATTCGATGTTTTGTAAAAAACAGAAGCATATGTTTTTACATCACTGCACATTTTGAACTACAACTGCAACCACATTTATTTAATTAAGTTCATAATTCACCTTATCATTCATAATATATATGTTTGATACATATAATTTAAATCCTCATTACTAGCTGCGTTTATGTTTTCAGACACCACATTGTAACAACACTGCATTTCATTCACTATAATTGTATTATTATTGTATGTCATAGAGTTGTAATGCTGCATTTTTAGTACTGAGACATATTTACAAACCACTATCAATCCTGAACCGTCATTATTTATCACATTTTTAATATAGTTTATCATACAATATAAATACAAATCTCTGAAGTTTCAGTTACCATCCAATCGAGGGTCTTTGAATCAGTCACAGCCGTCGTCCAATCAGAAAACAAAGAGCGATATCCGTCCAATCAGAATTCACCTAGGCGTCAATGACTTCCTGGTTGAGATCCCATGCTTGATCTGTGCTTTTCAGATCTTAACACGCTTGTTTTGCAGTTCAAGTAAGTATGAGAATCCTGTGATAAAAAATACTTGTTTGTTCTATGATATCATTTTAGTGTTAATAGCAGTGTTATGCGGCTACTGCTGTATATACCATAAACAGCGTCGCATTTGTATTTGTTGCCATGAAAAACGACAGCGAGTTTTCATATTTAGTTATAGTCCAGGTCGAAATGATTTATACTCCCCAGTATTGGCTTCAGGTTATGTTTATCACAGCATATGAGGCATGCAAAAGCCCTCATCTTTCTCAGTCTCTGTTTATGTTGTCTGTCACTAATGCCAACAAAGTAGTTCAATGTATGTGTTCTGTTGTGTAGTAACATGCTCATGTTGTTTTTTTTTACAGAAGAACATTTATATAATGGCTAAAGACAAGACAAGTCCGTCTAAAAGGAAGAAGCTGAATTCAGATGTCAGCGAGGTTCATGAGGAAGAAATAATGGACACTAAAGTCAAAAAGAAGAAGAAGAAGATGGAAGTTGAGGTGAGCAGCACTACAGCAGTAACTGTGCCTTTTTTTGGAAGTCACTGTCTGAAATTGCTCCAATAAAAACAATGATTGTTTATTTATTTCAGGAGGCTCCGGTACAGATTGTGTCAATCACAGCAGATGATACAAAACTGAAAAAGGAAAAGAAACACAAAAAGAAACAAAAGACAGAACAAATTGAGGTACGTGTGTTTTCCATTTGTTTTGTAAGTATTCAGGTGATGTTTGACTGTATACTTGGGTGGCTTCATACATAAACCTCTTTACTTGTGCTAGCAATGATACAGTCTTCTAAATATAGATGTGTAAAGAGTCTAAACAACAAAATGTACAGCATCTAAGTCACGTTTTTGAGAAATCTGTTAGTGAGAGGTTATATAGTATTTGTACAATTGAGTTGTATTTATAATGGCAAACATGTGTCTGATAGTCGTACCTGTTTTATATGACAATAACTGATATTGCTCAAATAAACATATATTTTATTTCAGGAGGCTCCAGTACAGGTTGTGACCATCACAGCAGAAGATAAAAAGCAAAAAAAGGAAAAGAAACACAAAAAGAAAGAACAGACCGAACAAAGTGAGGTATGTGTGTTTTCCATTTGTTTCCTCCTGTTTTTGTGAGTATTCAGGTGAATTTTGACTGCTTACTTGTGTGGGTTCATACAGAACATGTTACTTGTGCTGGAAATGATACAGTCTTCAAAACACAGATGTGTAATGGTGCTAAACAACAAAATGCACAGCATCTAAGACATGTTTGGAAGACAGTTGTTAGTGAGAGGAAAGACAGTTGTATTACTAAATTCATTTATGATGGCAAAGATTGGTTGGATGCTTGCTACATCCCTTGTGTTGTTGTCAGCTTTTCCTGGTTAGGATTCCTTCATTGTTCACTGTTCAGAAGTTTATTTGGTCAGAATCCGGTTTATGTTCATGAAGGTGTCACTTTTAAAGAATTCCCGTAGTTTTTTTGTCTATTTGGCCTTTTATTGTTTTTAAATAACTGATTCAACACAAACAGATCCACAGCCATTGGAGTCCTTTCTCTCACATTCTCCATTATTGATGTCTTTACACTGATGGCATCATTTATTTTGTTGGAGTAGCCCAGTTTGTGGAAAGATGTTTGAGCCTGAATGTGCAGACTGGTTGGATCTGCAGCACAGAGTCTCCGTTAGCCGGTAATTACCGGACTTTGACCATTAAAATATGCTGAAGACCGGCAAATCTAAATCTCTCCGGTCAAAATAATTTCCCCTTAGCGCAATACCACATCAGTTGAGCCACTTATGTGACAGACAAGAATAGTCAATTCTAATGTCTAACACTTAATGTGGAAAAAGAGATGTCCTGTATGGGTTGATTGTGCGTTGATCTGTTGGTTTATGTTTATTAAGGATCCCCATTAGCTTTTGCTCTCGACAAAAGCTACTCTTCCTGGGGTCCGACACTTAAAACAATACAACAATAATACAACAATAATACAGCAACATTTAGGACATAAGTCCTGACATCATTAACAACATTAAAAACATCACCAATATCAACAACATGCGATCAAATTCAATTGAATTAGGGTTCTCAGCTCAGCTCAGCTCAGTAGATGGCCAATCTCTTTCTGAAAGAGGCTCTGGACTCTATTTCAGCAAGGTAGTTTGGCAATGAGTTCCATTCCTTTATAGCTCTATAAGACACAGAAGATTTCAGAAGATTTGTCCTGGGTTTAGGTGCCAGTAGATGGCCTGATGTAGCTTGTCTAGTCTTATGGTCATGCTCATCTCTTGTGTAAACTATTTGATCATAAAAATACAGTGGTCTTTTGCTAAATTGGACATTTTTTAGAAAAGTGATTACACGAGATTGCAGACGTTTCTCAACCGGAAGCCATGATAGGTTTCTATGCATAACTCCAATATGAGTGCGCTTCAAACAGTGGAGAGCGAGTCTGGCAGCCTTGTTTTGAGCTATTTGTAATTTCTGTATATGCGTTTTCGCTGCTGATGACCATATGACCGGACAGTACTCAAGATGTGACAAAACCAGAGACTGAATGACTTGTTTCAAAGTGGTTGGTGTTACATACTTTGTACATTTTCTCGTCACAGCTATGTCTCTTTGCTTTGTCAACTGTAAACCAGAATCAAGAACAATGCCAAGCAACTTAGTCTCGTTTACCTGTTCCACTGGCTGACCAGCCAGTGTCAGGCTTAATTGAGGATTGCTGCTTAACATACAGTTGCAAGAAAAAGTATGTGAAACCTTTGGAATTACCTGGATTTCTGCATAAGTTGGTCATAAAATGGAGGAAGCCACTGCTGTCCAGAAAAAACATTGCTGCACGTTTGAAGTTTGCAAAAGAGCACCTGGATGTTCCACAGCACAACTGGCAAAATATTCTGTGGACAGATGAAACCAAAGTTGAGTTGTTTGAAAGGAACACACAATGCTATGTGTGGAGAAAAAAAGGCACAGCACACCAACAGTGGGTAATGCCTCGGGGTTCCGGTGGGCATGTAAACAAATGCATAATGCTGCGCTATACTTAGCGGCCTCACCCGGTTGCATAGTGACACTTATTGTTTAGGTGTCTTGATAAGCAGGTATATCATTAGCTAGATCTGATCGATATGGACATAAACGCGAGTGAAGTCTAATCTGATGGGAGAGAGAGATCAGCTGCTGCTGACGAGTCGACACGCAGCTCTGTATGATCACATGCAGCGGTGAGCGGAGCAAAACACACACTTCAGGTTAGAATATCACACGTAGCTATTTTAATTTGGCTACCTCTCAAACCACCTAAACTAGTTATAGATATGTTTATTTCGGGTCACTCATTACTGGATCCGCGAGCTGCATGATACTGACGGGCTGTCAGGAGAGGAAGAGAGCGCTCCGTTTATTATTCCCGTGTTATTATAAGTTACTGTACACTTTTAAATAACGTCTACTATAATTAGTTTGTTTAATATCGAATCATATCAATTAGTTTTAAAGCTCAATAAATAACGAAGACCTTTGACTGGCACTTGTCTCATTTTGTCCGGAAGATTTCAACTCTAACGGACGTGTTGACCGGCAAAAACAAATTCTAACGGAAACTCTGCTGCAGCAGGTTGCGTGGCCAGAGGAGCTCGAAGCTGATGCACGGAGACAATTCCCTGAGGCTGACCTGCGCAGCGTGAATCTCCTCCTCAGTTTATCCCGAAATGTCTCCCCGAAGAAGTTGTAGATGAGCGGGTTCAGGCAGCTGTTAGAAAACGCAGCGAGTCTGGCAGCGTGACCAGTCAGAGGGTAGTCCTGCCACAGCGTGCCGCCGTCTGCCCCCCCTCTCAGAAGTTGAACACTAACAAACACGTTCTCCGGGAGCCAGCAGAGGAAGAACACCAACACGGCTGCTGAGATCATCCTCAGAGCTTTCTGCCTGCGAGGCCTCGGCTGGGGGCCGCCCTGCACCTTCTGACTCTGCCCGAGCACCTGTGCTATCCTCCAGTAGCACAGACCCAAGATGCAGAAAGGCAGCAGGAAACCCAGCATCACCTCCAGCCACTGAATCTGCGATACATTTGCAAAGCAGAAGTGGAGTTCTCCTGCGTGCTGCCTTTGAGCTATGGCAAAGGGGAGCACGGTGAGCAGAGAGGAGGCGACCCAGATGAGGCAGCAGCTGAGGCGGGGGTGAGGCATGCTGTGACCCATGGAGCCGGTCAGAGTGACAAAACGGTCAAAGCTCATCCAGGTGAGGAAGAAGACGCTGCTGTACATGTTGCCCTGCTGGAAGAGGTTCATAAAGGTGCAGAGGCCCGGCCGGTCGTAGTAGCCCCGCTTCAGGTTGAACACCTCGATCAGAGAGTCGGCAACGAGGAGCAGGTCGGCCACGGCCAGGTTCACAAAGTAGAGGTCCGGGGCTGAGAGGCGGCCCCTGTCGTACAGGTTGACCACTAAGATGAGGATGTTCCCGATGAAGCCAACAGGGAACAGGAATATAATGTAGAGGCTGGAGAGGAAGAGGCTGATAATGTAACGCTGAGGATTTTCTGCTAGCAGGAAATCAGAGATAACTGCATTCGAGTCATTTATTTGAGCAGGAAAGACGCTGTTGTCCACGTACATCGTTGTGTCCATATTATTTATTGCACTGTTGTGGTGATCTGGTGTTAGCAGTAGTTTTCCAAGGTATTAGCCCCAGTGGAGATTGTGGTGTCATCTGTTTCCTCTTTCGGCGTCGTGGTCCTTTTGGAAGTGTAGTGATGGCCGCTCTTTGTTCTAGACAGAGAGGAGAAATGCAGTAAGTCAATGTTTTCATTTCCTTAAGAATTAGATGTATTGAGAATTTGTGCTGCTTTACGATCTATATGATTATTTATCCTATTCCAATGGAATCTTATCGAGATGAATTCATATGTCGAGGTGGCGTGATACACAAGTACGCTTTCTAAAACAATAACAAGTGCATACAAATGTAAGTTTCTCATAACATTTGATGAGAAATACCTTTGTACAACCTTGTTTTTGGGTCCATCCATGTACACATAGTATATTTATGTCACGTAATAGCTGGAAATTCAAATACTTGACTTTATACTATTTTATTTAAAAATGTAATTCTTGCAATCGAGTTCTTGATTAAATGAGAATTCACTTTACATTTCTCAATTATTTAATTCACACAGAAAATGATTTCCTTTGTAGTTTTTTCATACTGTATAGTCTATTTATGAACTTCATTACCTGAAAACATGGCATATTTGAATGCATATCGAGGATAGAAGATGTTGCTATGTTACACAGCCCTAGTGTAGGGCATAGGCTTTCAGGACGCAACAAATATCAGAAGATGTCTTTCTCTATCAATTAAATAATTAATACTTCAAAAGAAGCTTAAAACATTCAAGAGTTGTGCTACAGCTAGTTGAAGCAAATCTACTGTATATCATTTAACTAGATACAGAAAACTGTAAGACAGAAAAAGTCAGTTAGCTTCAATATAAATTATATTTGATTCATATATATTTTTTGAAAGAACCTACCTTGGTTTTCTTGCACTGCATTTCAGTTTTTCAAATCCTCCCTGTCCATACGGTGGTGACTTTGAAAGTAGGTGTCACAGTGAATCCAGAGAAGTGTTTTGGTACCACCCACCACTTACAGCAAGACACACACACACACACACACACACACACACACACACACACACACACACACACACACACACACACACACACAGTATATTTTGGGTAAACACAGAACTATTTTTTTCATCCTTGCTTTTGTTTGTTATACAGCATAATTTGCAATGAATATACCCGGTGTATTTCTGTTCCTACTTATCTTATGCATACATAATTATGTTAGGTTAGGACACTTGTCGAGACTTATACCAAATTGTGTACATGACTATGATTGTATTATGTTGCAATGTGTAAATATGGGAGTCTGGGGATTCCTGGCAAAGAGAGAACACCAGTTTATATTTACACAAAACAAGAAGAAGGACAGGCAGGCTAGTCTTACTCCATTTGTTCTTTTGACTCCTTAAAACACAAAGACTTATTAAAGATAAGAACAATGTTGAATGTAGAAGATTTGCTAAGTTAATGCTGTAATGCATCATATCTTACATTTTATATTTTTGTGATTGACCTACGGCACGATAGATCTTTCACTGAAATGGTTGTTTTTGTGATTTAACACAGTGTGAATCAGATCTGAATCTAAATGTGGTGCCAGCATCATATGCAACCAAGCCCATGTTTTAATTTTCCTACTGGTCCCTCGTTTAACGCCACTGTGTGTTGGCACCACTGCAATATGTGATCCGTGCAGCTCAGTTATTCCTAGAACTCGTGCCCATATATTTCATGAAATGAGCCGTAAAGTTCAGAGTTTCACTTCGACTGGCTTGTTTTGGTTTTTCAACAGCTTCAGAAATAAGTACATGGAGAATATTGACACTGTTGAACGAAACTTAAAACCTGACTTATATTTTCCTGGAGGAAATGTTTTCCTATGTTGCATTCTGGGAAACTGAGAGGTTTTTCCAGGCACTTTGAGTAAATGGGCTTTTGTGCAAGACGTGTGTATGCAAGTCTGTTTTTGTGTCGTGTCAAAAGCAGGTTAACAAAATATAAAATTGCCACTACAACCAACAGTCAGTCCTTTTAATGGTTCCATTCAGAGAGGAGTTATTACAACAACTTTATAAACATATTTTCAACAAAGTGACTTAGCACTGAGGACTAAGTAGATGTTGCACAATTTGGAATATGTGCACCAAAGGTTTTAAATAAAATAGTACAAAAAAGGAAATTTAAGAAATAGTTGGAAGCTAAAAAAGAGAAAGATGCATGTAAAACGTTAAAATGGTCATTTAAGAAACAAGCATTTTAAAGATAGATTAAATGTCTTAAACATCAGATTCCTAAAGTTTGTTGATACATCAGCAGTTTGTTGTCATATAGAGAGTTTTGTCCTCGATCACTCTATATCCTGTAGCGTGTCTGTGATCTCGATGTGGGGGGCTATGATGTTCCTGTTGGTCTGCGAGGCCCCTGGGCTCCTGCAGCAGTCCCTCAGCTGCCTCAGCGCTCCGTGGAGACTCTCTCTGCACGGCCGGTGCATGAGCAGCACAATCAGGAGGCTGGCGCTGCTCCCTGAGAACAACACAAACTCGGCCACGGTCAGAAACGCTTGCTCGTGGCAGCTGAGCCCCTCCTGAGCGAGTTGTGCTCCTCTCACCAGATAGGAGCACAACTGTTTGCTGAGCCCCTCCTTCTGAGCGAGTTGTGCTCCTCTCACCAGCACCACGCTGTAGAAGAGCTGGCAGAAAAACATGACCACAGTGACCGTCAGGAACACAGGACCCTCCTCGGAGCCGGAGAGGAAACGTCTTCTGGATTTCCACTGCCGGACGCAGCCAGCCATGAGAAGTCCCAGCTGGAGGAGGTAGGGAATCAGAAAAGCCAGGCACAACCTCGCGGCGGCATATGAGACACCAGCACTGACTGGATCCATAACACACATATATTCTACCTGCATACCCTCTCTGGGTCCTCGAAGCCCAGCCAGCATCAGAGCAATCAGAAAAGAGGTCAGGCTCACCAAAGCCCCGCAGACCCAAGGCTTCCTCAGCAGGGCGTGGGACGGAGGATCCAGGGTCAGGACGTAAGCCATGAGCACCAAAACGAACAGGCTGCAGAGAGAGACTGTGTTTATGGTGAAGGAGAGAGCAGCACAGCCCAAACCTGTGGTGCGCAGGTAGTGAGGAATGTACACCACGACGTGCAGAGAGAGGAGCAGAAGCAGCAGCTGGAGGCCACAGAAGGCCCAGAGCAGACGGTTGAGCCAGGCCAGCCGTTTCAGCGC
Organism: Notothenia coriiceps; assembly: GCF_000735185.1. NCBI lineage: Eukaryota > Metazoa > Chordata > Actinopteri > Perciformes > Nototheniidae > Notothenia > Notothenia coriiceps. The sequence continues at coordinate 225,976 of NW_011343669.1, read as the reverse complement.
TCTGTACGTCTGGATGAAGCTGTAGAACAGGAAGCAGCCCGCCACGAAACCCAGTGCCGCCAGGAAGCTGTAGATATAGTTCGCCCTGGAGGTTATGTCCTGGGCTGCAATTGTGTGTAAGTCATCATAAGGGAGGACTGTCGAAGTGGAGGTGTTCAGGATGGTGTTGAGAAACGGAGTTGTGGTGTTCATCCCGGGTGGGGCCAAAACCTCGCTTTGGTTAGACTGGAAATGAAAAGAGAAAACACCCAGTGAGGACATCCTGTGCTCAGCATCACCCTCCACTGTTTGTCAAGCAGTTCCTAAAATAAATATAGAGAACTATCTGCAAAGTACAGATCATTTGGCAACTTAGTATTTATCACCAGTCCAGACGTTTTTTTTGTGCAAAACTAGTTCTACCCCTTCTGAACCATTACACATATCTGTTTTTATAGAAGTGAATACACCTTATCTGCCGATTAATCATTAAATGAGTTCTTCACAGGAACTCTTGCAACATACAGCAGGGCATTTCCATCCTAAATCACATAAAATAAGAGCTACACTGATAGTGAATTATTATAGATCTCTAAAATAGGACTAGGTTTAGTAAAAAGTTTTGTTTCTAAACTCTTTTCTACGACCACATGTTTGAGTTAGCGAGTCTTTGTCTGCTCCCCCTCTAAGTAACCGTCTGCTCTGTAACAACACATGTTTCCACTTACCATTTTTTGCTTCCGTCACCGCCTCGTCTTCTGTTTTGTCTCCACCGGCCCCGCTGTTCCACTCAAAGCTCTGAAAAAGATGCTCGTTGGTCGGACACAGCTGCTCACCGTGAAGGACTTTTTATATTTCTTTGGGTGATACCTCGATAGCATACTTTCAGAATGACTTCGTGGCCATGTGATCAAATCTTACCTCCCCTCCCTCTTTTTTTTTCTCTCATCACCGTGCAGACTGAGATCCGTTAAATCAGAGCATACTGTGCCCCTTGTTTAACTTCCTCTGAGCCTTAAACGCAGTCTTTAAACTGTGCTGTCGGTACTGACTACTGCAGTAAAATGACTTTAACTTGGTCTCTTTATTTTTCTTTAGATTAAGTTTGGCATCATTTGCAGAGCATCAATCATTCTGCAGACAAATGAGGAGCTAGATAATGCATTTAACTTGTTTCAAATTTAGATCATATTTATTTTTCCTTTGTGATATTGTTGCAAAGTTTAGCAGTGAGAAAATTGAAATTTTTCTCACAGGCTTCACACCCGTGTTTATTTTGATACAGTGCAAGTGCGTGCTTTACATGCAGCGGTAGAGGGATATTGCACACCACAGCGTAAACGCGTGTGATGTCAGGCTGCAGATACAGGAAACACCCCTCTGACCTGCAGCACAACAGGAAGTGATTCAGACTCAAATAGCGCTTTAGCTTTCAGTTGTCAATGTGCCTTAGCAAAACAAGATGTCTAATTTATTTTTACATTTGACTGTAGAAATACAATTTCAGATATGCTTCAAGCATTTGCCCTGCATTGACCCAGAAAACTGACCAATACTGAAAGCTGGCAGAAAATGGCTGTTCAGTACACAAAAGTCCAATTATTGTTCTGACATTTCTTCTTATCAGTCAATCACCGCGCATGTTATTTAGGGTTGTTTCATTTTGCTTTACACAAATGCAGAAAATTATAACATTACATTACATGTTAGACGCTTTTATCCAAAGCGACTTACATACTCAATACTGTGGCCAATCCCCACAGGAGCAATTTGAGGTAAAGTGCCCAGGGACACAACGACATGCTGACTGCAGTGGGACTCGAACTTTCTACCCCCTAATTCGAAGTCCAGCACACTATCCACTGAGCCACAGCCTCCCTAAGGGTCTAAAAAGGAAGGTCTGTTAATGTAGATAACTCCCATGAGCCTTTGTTTTGCCTCGACAGATTCCTGATCCGCCCAATGAGCTGGAGGGAGAGGAGGACCTGAGCCCCGAGCAGAAGAGGGTCATGGAGAGGAAGATGAAGAAGGTCATGAAAAAGGAGGAAAAAAAGCGGATTAAAGCTGAGGGAGAGACCGTACCGAAAACTGAAGCGGCATCTGGACCCACTGGTCCTCAGCAGGCCTTACTGTACCTCACCTGGTAAGAGCTGCTCTTGTTTAGGTGCATAATGTCAAATAGAAAGCCATCAGTCCATGTATCGTCTTTACCAGAAAGCCCGGGGAAGATGGCTCAAAAACAATTCACATATATAGTTTTAACATTTATTTTTAAGGTATTTAAGCTATGATGTTGATCCACAAGACAAAAAAAGCTTTGAAAACCATCCTTTTAAACCCTTTATTTAGTGCTGATGGTACCAAATATGAAGTATATCCTCGGTAACATTTCACAGCAAAATCACATGTAATCAACAAGAAAATGTAATACAATTCAATACAGCATCTCAAGAGAAATACCTCTTTAATAATGTACATTGCTCATAGTAAGAAGCTGTCAGAAGTGTGACCTTTTGTCTTTGTTGTGGGTGTTGTTCGTGGTGAATGTATTAAATCAGATTTTAAATGGAAATCACACACAAAGTTTAGCATACTAGTCATAAGGAGTAATAACAAAAATATGAAAAAGCTTTTTAAAGACTGGAAGAAAAACTACAATCCCTATAGTCTTATTTTGGATTGAGATGTAAAACAAAAAGCCTTTGTGTCAAACTGTATGCATTAACTTTAAAAGATGGTGTTCACCAGAGAGGCAGGGTTTATGAAAGACCTTGCATTGTGGGAGGTGTATGATTCAGTTTGGTTGAGATTGACCCAAATCAGGGACTTAAACCCAGGCTAGCTCACCCTTTACCACTTTGGTTTTGACTAGTCTTTGTCTTATCCGTCTTTTGTGATACGATAATGCAACAGTACATTTCTGGAGCAGGTTTTAAGGTCAGGGTGCTTCCAATTGTTTTGCATGTGCAAGGACAGCACAAAGTAAACACTGTGAAGCAACCCAGTATAATGACACATGCTACGAACTGTGGTAACAAAAACCAACACCTTTCTCGTAACTCAACTCGCTCTGGTTGTGTCTTTTGCAGCTGGTCTGAAAACCGTGCGGAGTGGAAGTTCCAGAAGATCAGGCAGACGTGGTTACTGCAGCACATGTTTGACTCCGAACAGGTAAAATAACACGGCGTGGTGATGATGGGGGATTTCTAGCAGTTTAGGTTCAGAGTAAGAGCGATGTTGACCTCAGAGCGAGGTCTTCCTGTTTTGATTTGTTTGTGAGTTAAACCCACTGTAAAATATAATGAGCTGTTTTCATGTGCCCAAAGTCCCAGGAAGAAAGACAGGCCATCAGTCTCAGTCTTCAAAAGGGGAAATAAAATGATTAATTTCTTATGACATTAATTTCACAAATTCAAGATTCAAGGCTTTATTGCCATGTGCACATTAGCTACAGTGTAGATATGGCAATGAACAACTTAAGTCACAGGCTCCTCCAACTGTGCAACATGAATATATATAGGAAAAAACCAGGTATAGAAACCTTAGTTATCACATCTAACAGAAGGATTATTAGAAAAGGTTTCTGTTGTATACCTAAACCATTTTTACCTTTTTTCTTTCAAATAAGACTCTTCCATTTAGAGATAATTACGTTATTAAATATTTGTATCTTTCTTTAAAAAATATAATATTTGAACTTACAGACAACATGATTCATGATCATAAATGACTCTCTCTCAGGTTGCAGATGAGAAGTTCTCCGTGCTGCTGGAGTACCTGGAGGGGCTCCAAGGAGCAGCCAAAGACACGACGGTGAAGAAGGCCATGGCGCTGGTCGAAGAGTCGGGACAGGCACCAGAGGACAAAGATGTCCAGCAGAGGGCACACAGAGCCAGAGAAGTCATCCAGCTGCTCTCATAACCCTCCACCATCACACATGAACTCCACAAGAAAAAGACTGAAGCATGTTCGTGGGTCAGTGGACTGAATGACGCCTGATTATCAAGCTAAAACCTGTTGTTTCTGCACCGGCCCTTTAAGGAAAAGATGCATTTTGATCCAATAACACTTAATCATTACAATGTTCAATCTATTTAGGTTAACCTTTCTTTCCTCCTTTGACATTCCTTGCGTGTGTGTCATTGCCTCACCCAAATGCTTTCATATAGTAGAACTTTCTCAAGTTTATTTTTTTATTACAAATAGCTTTTTGCACCGTTGTGGACAGATGAGTAGAGATGTAAACCCCCCTAAGGATACAACGGAAAGATGAGAGTAAGAAGTCTCAGGAATGTTTGTAGACATGTTTATACGTGTCAGCTCCATAATCTGTGAAGTCACTGATGAGAATATCTTTCTCATCCACTCAAGGTATAAGCATGATACATGTGTTTTGGAGCTCCAGCCCTTTAGTCCATTTTCAATACATAATAATAATAATACATTACGTGTGTGTTTAACTACTCATTTGTGTAGACTCTGTTTTCCCTGCAATTCACATACAGTCTATGCCCTCAACAGATATACAGTAGGTATAGGAGAAGCAGTGGCATCTTGCTCTACACACACTTAAGAGTTTTGACTCTTAATTTTAGGAAGGAAACGGAATCTATTTGTAATTTTAAGCTGTTGACACCACTTCCTGTATTATTAGAAATGTATGCAAATACAGTACACTTAATATTCAAAGACATTTAAATAACTTCCTCTCACTGTATCAAGACACACACAAAAATATCACCATATGCTTATTTCTTTCAAGTTTTTTTTTTACCATTACTCTTGTCTTTTGGTCTGACACACATTTAAGTTATTTAATAAAATGCTTAATGTCCAGTTCATTTATCCTGTTATAGATGTTTTCTGATGTACCTTCTACCTGGAGCAGGACATCCAGTTTCTGTATGCAGTAACCACAAAGTCCAGTACAGAATAAAAATCTTTACCTGCAAGAGTTTTCAAGGACTCAATTTTTCTCTTCTCCCAAAACGTTGTTAAAACAAAATGTATTTCTCAATATGCTGCATGTTGACAGAATTTCCTTCATTAACAAGACTGATAAAGTCCTTGAGAGATCCAGCTGAGGGTCATTACTCCTAAAAAAAAAATCTGCTAAAGTCAGAAGTATGTAACACAGAAATGAGTTTTTCTCAGTGTCACTGTTAAGTCCCTTCAGCAGTGACGGCAACATTGTCCAACAACTGTCATTGATAAAAAAGCTGATCAAGAAGGCCTTGGTCTCCTCGTGGGTGTTGCTCCTTTACTGTTGTACTTGGTGGGCCTTTTGGGTCATGTGCTGCATAAAGCAAAGACATTTCTGAATTATTCCGGGGTATTGACACTATAACACTTAAAGTAGTTAAGACAGGCTGCTTGAATTCACTTACTTTGCGCTGAATAAAAGGGAATGTTGTGTTGAGTGAGGAGAGAGCGCAATCTGTTGACTTCTTCTCGCTGTTTTTCGAGATCCTGTATGAAACATTAAGGAAATATAGAATTTCTGTCACATTTAAAACAGTATTGTTATAATCATCTATCTATTTACCAAGAACACAAATGTACTCACCTCTGTACATTTCTGTAAGGAGTTGTGTGTTCCTGAATCAGCTACAACTTCTGGTGGCTTTATCTTCACCTTTTGGCTTTTCAGGAGACCGGCATCCTCAAAGATATCCTTTAAAAGGTTGTTGTATCCCTGCATCAAACAGACATTGTGTGTCAGTTTCAAGAAAATATGACAACAACTTGATTCGAATGGTAAAAAGATATATATTTATGTGTTAGAATCACTTTGGGAACCCTTAATGTCCTTCTTAAGCTTGCAAGTGATCAGCCTAACAGTTTTTTACCTGCTCAGTAACGAGTCCTTCATAGCGAGCCTGCTCAGCCTCATCCCATTCTTTTTGGAGCGTTTCACTCAGTGTTGGGTACACTTAAAAAAAAGAGCATAAATATGATAATATATCACTATCAATTACACTGACTTGCGGCGTCAGATATTTATTTTTGTCTTACCTAAAAGCGAATGTGGATGGCAAACAAGTGGGGTCTCAAATGTGAGCGAGTACACACAGGTACTGGGCTCTGAGACTTGAGAGAGCTTGCTGCTTGCACTGCAGACAAAAATCACCTACAAAAACATGAAGAGAAACTATTTACAAGACACATTTTATGTATTTATTGTGGATTAATTGTTACAATGAATTTGAGTTCATATATAAATGAAAGATTTGGCCAATTAGGAAGGAGTGTAAAAACAAAACATGTGTTCATATTGTGGGTAAAGTAGTCTTTTAACAAATCTATTTATTCGGTTATTACTTTTTTTTTATTTCCTAAAGGTTTACTTGATTGGTGTTATATTTAAGAAGAAACACAGACATAGGAGAAGTCAGTGGGAGCTCCTTATTCTGTTAAATATCAACCAGAAAGACTTTAAACATTTTTAGCCCCACTAACCTTTGTTTCCCTGTTTCTCGTTCCACAGTTATCCCCATCTCTCATCCACATGCCTGTGAAAGAGTTGTTTACCATTTCCCACTCCTGCCAGATCCTGTAATGCACATGCAAAAGTCATGAGTAATTCAAATATTGATATTCCCTATAAAGGTAAACCGGTGTGGAAGGGAAGCGTATCTTACCCGAGTATCCCGCTGTAAGCATTCCATCTAAATGACTGCTCATGTTGGGTGATGTTGTGAAATGGACAGAATTCATATTTATACCTGCAAAATAACCAAACACACAAATACAGTGTTATTGTTTTGTATTTGAAGCTGGGTCCTTGTACAGAACCAGCAGAAAGGCGGTTTGTTTTGGATGTAAATTACTTACGTTGACTCTGTATAACTGAAGCACTTTCCAGCGAGCTGATGAAAATGTGCAGGGCCTTAAGGAAGATATGTATAAGAATATGGTAAATAAATTCAGTCTGATAGAGTAGATCGACAGAAAACATCTTGATTAGATGTCAACATCTAATATTTGATCCTTTACTTTACATGTAATCACACACAGGATTAAATCAAATGTAGGCTTCAAATTATTATACCAGACACTGGACATGGGGTCACTTTAGGCTGTAGTCTGCTTCCCTGAGACAGAAAAGGATTGTTCAACCTAAAGAGAAACACAGCAAATATCAGTTATAAAGGGGCTAAATTAAACAAGGTGCACAATGGGATAGATGTGTTTTTAGTTGACTTACCCAAAAGTGTTTGGCTCCTCCACTATCTTCATTTTACCGGCCAATCCATGGTTAACTGTGTAGAAAAACAGGTCGACATCAGACACAACATCCCACCAGCGCATATGGTTAGGTATTACTAAAATAAAACAACTTACTGAAAAGAGACGCACAGACCACCAAAATCCTTAATAAAGCATGTATTCCATTACACAAGCAGTGCATGGTTGTTATTTTACTGACTAAAATGTGCTATCGTGTTGCTTTCAGTCTATGGTTGCTTTCTACATTTCCTACTTTGGTGTTCGCAGGTCAGATGATAGACCACGTGATCAAAACAAGCTTTGCGCATGCGTGATGATGGACTGTAATACGACATGCTTTGTATGAGTAGCTGTAGCTAGCTAAACTTTATTTTAAATGGTGTAAAAATAAGTTCAGGTTTATACCAGTTGTATTTCGAAAATGTGCTTTAACGTTTGAATGGTTTACACGCAGTTAAAATACAAAACGTTTACTTTTTGCTACATAAATTAGACAACTGGTGCCAGTGGAATAGCTAGGTAGCTAGCTAGCTAATGTCAGAGTAAACAGATTCAGGTTAGTTAAATGGAGGCTGTTATCTGACAGTAATTTACTAATTTAGCTGTCCACTAGTTGCAACATGGGGAAAAAGAAACAGGGAAAGCCTGTGCGCACATCTGAAAACAGAGGCAAAGAAAAAAGGCATAAGATGAAAGGAAAAACCTTGGAGACCTTTACAGAAGAAATGCACACTGCTTTTGACGGTAATTATTTAACTATTCATATTACAAAATCATGTTTTAACTGTATGTTGCTTGCCTCATCTTTTACATGTGTGCTACAATACTAAGATTTCCCAATGTACAATGGTTATCAAGCTTGAAAAGTTAATATTAAAGACAAATGTAAAATAGGAAAACACCCCTTTTAGATGTTTACCATTATAATATCTAGTAAGTAAATAGTAATACACTGGTTGTCCATCACTGTCATTGAGGAATAATGTGAAACAATAAAAACCCTTAAGTGTAAGTATCTTGTAGTTAGGTGAGAGTGATCACACTGCAACATAATCACACTTTATCCTCTGTCACTGTGTTTTTCAGCAAGTCATCACGTAGAGAAGGGAGCAGAGGCCCCTCAGGTTAAACTGCCTTGTCCACTTGCCATGTGGGAGTTGGGTCACTGTGATCCCAAGCGCTGTACCGGAAGAAAGTTGGTACGCAAGGGCTTCGTACGAAACCTGCGCCTCAACCAGAGATTCAATGGACTCATACTGAGTCCAATGGGCACAAAGTATGTGACCCCAGCAGACAGGTGTGCATTTTTTTTAAATCATTATAACACATCATGATGATTCATATGAAAAGCCATAAGATGCTACATATAACAGTTAGTCTAATCATAATAATATTGTTATGTATTTTAGCCTGTTTAAATGTTAAGGTCCAGGTTGTACACTTTTTGTGTTATTTAATAGCATAGTGAAAAAATTATTAATACATTTTTTATAGTTATATTAATGACCATTATACCATTATTTGTGTTTCATTATTTGTCTTTATTATGATCCATTGATAATACAATTGTTATGGATTTAACCTTTGTTATGGACCTTTATGCACAGGGAGATTGTGGCTCGAAGTGGGCTAGCAGTGATTGATTGTTCCTGGGCTAAACTGGATGAGACTCCCTTCAATAAAATGGTCGGAACATATCCCAGGTTACTGCCATACCTCGTAGCTGCAAACCCCGTCAACTACGGCAAGCCTTGCAAGTTGTCCTGTGTTGAGGCTTTCGCTGCAACGTTCTGCATTGTTGGTAAGGCCAAAGCTTTAGTTTTTTTGTACTGTATGGTTTTTCTGACTACTTTTATTATATACTATTAAAAGTTACGGCTGTGAAACTCTTAACAAACTTTATCTGATTTTACAGGTTTTGAAGAACTAGCAATGCTTTTGTTGGAAAAATTCAAGTGGGGGACAGGGTTCCTGGATCTGAATAAAGTTCTGCTGGAGCGCTATGCTGCATGCCAGTCAGAGGAGGAGCTGCTGTCTGTGGAAAAAGACTTTCTCACCGCTAAACCAGAGGAGGATGACTTTGGTAAAATGGGGGAGAGAGAAATAAAATGGGGACCCATCCAGTGTTTCCCTAAAAATGTGTGTAGCAGGGTTGGTTTGTGTCATTTTGGTTTTAGTCCCACATCTGTCCTTATTTTAGTCTTGGTTTGGCTTAAGCTTTACAATATCTATTACATTTTATTTGGGTGAAATCTCTGCTTCAAATTAAAGAATAAAGAGTAACTGCATCTTAGGAACTAAACTAATTTATATTAATGTTAATCTATTTTATATATACTGTATTTTTGCTATGGTGACGCACTACTGCTGAGTTTTCATTTGGAAACATTGGTCTCATGCATACAGTCGGGATGTGAAAATCATAAAACATATTTGTTATATTTGATAAAACAAATAATTACAAAAATAAAGAACATTTTATGTTATGATATCTGACCTATATTTCTAGACTGCTTTCCCCAAATGTTTGAACACTGTAGAATTGTTTCCTAAACTCATCAATAATTAGACAAACTTGCTTTGTGGATTTGATTTTGATTCATCTGAGTAGCTGAACCAGTCAGAGATGTGGGCAGTGATTCAGAAGTCTGAAACCAGGATAATTGTTTCCAGCATGTGTAGAAAATTGCCCCGTACACAAAGAAGGATGCATTTGCTCAGTTATGACCTGTCTTGTTGAATCTATTTTCTTCTAATTGAAAGCTATTCATCTTTTTTGTTCACAGATCCATTTGATGTTAACTCTGGATTAGTATGTGGGAATCTCAACAGACGTGTGTGGTAAGCATTTAAACCAAAAAGTATTACATCTATCAGAGTGAGGTAATCCCTTAGATACACTGTTTGCAAACTTTGTTGGGATATATATGATTGCAAATCCTTTATCACTACTGATCCAGTTTAATTGGTTTATCATTGGTAAGGTTACTAAGTTCTTTATTTCTGTTTTAGTGCCCCTGAAGATGATGATTCTAGTGAAGATACGGACAGCTCAGAGGAGGAAGAAGAAGAGGATGGAGAAGGTCAAAGCAAGAGTGAGTCAAGAACAGTGTCACATCATGAAGATGAAGAAGAGGATGGAGAAGGAAAAAGCAAGAATGATTCAAGAACAGTGTCACATGAAGACGAAGAAACTGAATAAAATTCATGAAAATAAAGCATATTTAATCTATGGATCTTTGTATTCTAATACAATGACTGTCATAACTTTTTCAAATCTCATGATGCATAGAATAGATTTTGGCGCTAACCAGTTTTATATTAAATAAAAAAATATATGAAATAAATGGTATGTTTGTTTGAATGTAAACACCGGCTAATTAATTTAGTATAAGGTGCATATGGGATACATGTTGATCACAGTTTCAGTTGGATACAGATGTTTTTATAAACGCATACCTCTATAAAGAAGTTGAGACAGCCTGAGTAGCAGTGGTGTAAAGTAACTAAGTACATTTGCTCAAGTACTACATAAGAACTACATTTAGTAGAATGTTAAGGTACTTTACTTGAGTATATCACTTTTTTGCTACTTTGTAATTCTACTGGAATTCAGAGGTAAATTGTGTACTTTTACTCCACTGCATTTATACATTTAGTTACTTTGCAGATATTGATTAATAATGTGAAATATAATCAACATTTAAAAAGGACTTAACTTACTGGAGTAACATTTACAAGCTACCCTGCATCATACAAAGTCATTAAAACTAGGTACACCTTCACTATCTTTGGTAAACACATTATTGCATTGATAATTATAATCAAAACGTATATTATTCTGAAATGGGCCAATCTGCATAATGAGAACTTTAACTTTTGGTACTTTAAGTATATTTTGAAACGTACTATAGTACTTTTACTTTAATAACATTTTGAATGCACTTTTTCTTGTAACAGAGTATTCCTACACTCTGGTAGTTCTACTTTTACTTACGTACAATATCTAAGTCCTTCTCCCACCTCTGCTAAGGAGTTAAAATTTTCTAAAAATACCTGTAGATAACTCGATACAATACATCATGCAAAGATAGTGTGTATGCAATGTTAACTGTTATTTAAAATATCAACTAACTGCGGCTGGATTTCTCTGAGTAAGATGAAGTTCAGTAGGTTGTAAATGTGTTGAGGGGGGCGGACACAGCGGGACTCTCCTCTGCTGTCCTGCGGTAACATTGTTGTGGAACGACGTCACAGCTCGAAAATGAAGGCGCAGAGGCAGCCATTACTGGAGCTTCTCTAATTATTTTATTCCAAATAAATACTCGTGGAAAACTCCCATGGCAAGAGCTACAAGTCAGCTGGTGAGTGTTGCAACTTTAACACGAATAACAGTTCGAAGCCGGCACTGAAAATGTACAGTGTGGGGGCTGTTTGACAACAAATAGTTACGTGGGGCCTTCATGTGAAGAGCGCTGCTAGTTTAACGTTACGACTCGTTAGCAACGTTAGCATGCTAATGTTGGCTAACAACACCAAAATGTTTCCTACGTTTATCGAGGTTGTCTAACACCTGGCTTGATCCATTATGAAAGGTGTATTGAATTATTTCGCGTTGGTTGAGTGGTTATTAACGCTTGCTGTTAGATGTATAGGATGTGTGACCATAACCCCCTTGGTTCGGTAACGTTATCTGTTGGCTGACGTTAGCTAAACATGTTCGCGCTTTCGAACGATGCTTGCTAACATGCTAACATTAGCTTTACTGCGATCCACCTTTTAGTTTCGGAGACAGTTAGCTTTTTAAGGTTATGGTTTTGTAGTTCGACTGTCAACCCATTAACTTCCACATTTATATACACACGATGGCACTCTAAATTCGACAAAGTAACATCATGTGAAAACGACACAAGGTTTTGAAGTTACTTGTGTTACCTGGCGTGCTAACGTTAGCTAATTGACTGTTAGCGTTAAGTTTATAACTCGCTGTCAGTGATGGCCGGCGTTATTTGACAAGGCAGCAGGAGCTAACGATAGCTAGCAGGCGTTAGTTAGCAGGGAAAGTTCACACAGGCCTGTTGTTACGTTCAGGGTTAGGTTAACGGTAGCTGACATTTTATATCGACCACTGCATGGTTGACCAATCGTACTGGGTCAGTAGATAGTTATACGACCGGTTGGCAACCATACAGTATAGTCCGGATAAGGCAGCTAAATGGCCACACCTTGGTTTTGAATGAGAAGAAGCTAGGCCAACAGAAGTAACTAAGACTTGTTAGCTGAACAACACTCAGCACTGACTGTTACAATAAGTTAAAAATAACCAAGTGCGGTACAAGCACCACACAGTTTGTTGGAAAGCACAACCTGTCGCCAGTGGTGTAAAGTAACCACGTAGATTTACTCAAGTACTGTACTTAACTACAATTTTGAGTTACTTGCACTTTACTTGAGTATTTACATATTATTCTACTTTGTATTTCTACTTGACTACAATTCAGAGGTAGATCGTGTACTTTCACCACACTACATTTATTTAATACCTTTGAATTTTGAAATTAGATACACCTTTAACACTCTAGTGTATCGATATTTACCATCAAACATGTGATATATATCATTTATAGGCCAATCTGCATAATGACTACTTTTATTTTGGTACTTGCAGAATATTGTGATGCCAATGCCTTTCTACTTTTACTTGATTAACATTTTGGTTACAGGACTCTTACTTGTAACCGAGTATTCCTACACTGTGTTAGTTCTACTTTTACTTAAGTACAAGATCTGCGTACTTGTTCCACCTCTGCCTGTCGCTGTATGTTATCTTTGAGTCTTCAACAATCATTTGGTGGGTTTCTCTTCAGTGCTTGTTTGTGTTAGCTGCCATGTCAGCTTTCACATGAAAGCAGTAACTTTGACATAGTTTATACAACTTTAACACTGGAGGGTGGGACCACCAAGTCCGCTATTTTTCTCAAGAGACTCCTTAAGCCACGTGTGGAACAACATATAACTGATATATTCTCAATGTCCCCTCTCCTGTTTCAGTATGATGTTGTGCCCATTCAGCCCAGCGTTGTCATCTGTTCCTGCTCGCATCCATCAATGGTAAGAAATCACCCTGACTCCTGCTCGCCACTTGCTATCCCGGGCGCAAGCAGTAGCCACTGTCCCAGCATGGAGGGCTCAGAGGCTCGTGGTGTAGGAGCGTCCGCAAGCAGCCAGGGCTCGGACCACCGCGCACAGGCCCCTCAGCCACGCAAGAAGAAGCCGGAGGACTTCAGATTTGGCAAGATACTGGGAGAGGGCTCCTTCTCTACGGTATGTAACCTGCATTCCTCTTAGCGTTTGAATTATACCTGGGTAGATGTTGCTACATGCTCCTTTTGATTAATGTCCTTGGATGAGTCATCCTCAGTTAAATCGAGTGGAGTTGACAAAACAGGCTCTGGAGACATCAAGTAATGGGTTTTTTTCTTCTGTTTTTTATCCCTAAGGTTGTTCTGGCAAGAGAGCAGGTAACAGCGAAAGAATATGCAAGTAAGTATAATGCACCAGCTTTTTGTAAATTACACTTTATTATCAAGATGGGCAAATTGCTGCATGTTATTGTTTACTAAAATATCCTGACTTTTCCTTTCCTCCCTTCCAGTTAAGATTTTAGAGAAACGCCATATTATGAAGGAGAACAAAGCCCAGTACGTGAAAAGAGAAAGGGATTTGATGTCAAATCTAGATCATCCATTCTTCGTCAAGCTGTACTTCACATTTCAAGATGATGAGAAGTTGTGTATCCTTTCAACACTTTGGTCAAGTTTTGTGGCATACTAACAATTTACCAGTTATTCAATTGTTTTGTGACTGATTCTAGTAATAAAATTGTTCCTTAACTAGCTTTTCTTAGATTTTGGTCTCAGCTACGCCAAGAATGGAGAGCTCCTGAAATACATTCGCAAAATTGGTTCTTTTGATGAGACCTGTACTAGATTCTACTCGGCTGAAATAGTTTGCGCTCTAGAATACTTACACAATAAGGGGATAATACACAGGTGAGACTTTTTTTGACTTGTGTTGTATCATTTACTAACCCTTTGAGCCGTTGTCCCAAATAAGTTACAACTGGTTTGTCCAATTTCAGAGATCTGAAACCAGAGAATATTCTTCTGAGTGAAGACATGCACATCCAGATAACAGATTTTGGGACGGCAAAACAGTTATCATCAGACAGTAAACAAGGTATAACAACAATCTTGATTTGACTTCTCGGTGTAACAAATAACTCTATTTTCGACGTGAGTTTAGCATTGTATATTCTATGGGCTTAAGAAAGTTAAGAATCCCTTTTTTAAACATTTATTTGCATTATTTGGCAGCGAGAGCAAACTCCTTTGTCGGAACAGCACAGTACGTGTCTCCGGAGCTGCTAACAGAGAAATCCGCTTGCAAGAGGTAGGAAGTTTGATTCACATGCTAATCGTTGTTCTGTTTTCATTTTTGCCCAATAATGGTTGCATCAAATTTTTAACCTTATTCCTCTTATCTGTTTTCCCTTTTTTAGCTCTGACCTCTGGGCGTTGGGATGTATTATCTATCAGCTGGTGGCTGGTTTACCACCGTTCAGAGCTGGGTAAGTATTTTATGGGGGGATTTTATGATCACCACTCAGTTAATTTTAATAATGTCATGCTTAATTAAAGGGCTGGCTGTGTGTTTTTGCTCTATTAACCATTGAAGATGACTGTTAAATGTTATTTAAAACGCAAAAAAATACTACGAAAGACAACAACCTTCCCCAGTATTTAGCCAAAACACTTCCTTAACAGTCTCCTTTTTTTGTTCTTTTCTTCTCGTGTTTCATTCCTTGTAGAAATGAGTACCTAATATTCCAGAAAATAATAAAGCTGGAGTATGAATTCCCAGAGAAATTCTTCCCCAAAGCCAAGGACCTCGTCAAACAGCTTTTGGTAGGTCATCAAGAACCGTGATTCATGTCTGTCAAATCTAATTTAATGTTAGTAGTATCTGTGGTGGTATTAATTGTGTACATATGGTTGTCAGCTGGGGTTGGTTAAATACTGGGCAGTGCTTTTCTAGTGAATGGAAACACATGTTGCATCTGTTTTTTCCTCAGTCACTTGACCCTTCCAAGCGGATTGGGTGTGAAGAGATGGGAGGGTACGACCCTTTGAGGCGGCACCCCTTCTTTGACATCATCTCCTGGAGTGACCTACACCTACAGACTCCCCCCAAACTCACCCCCTACCTGCCAGCCATGTCTGAGGATGATGAGGACTGCTATGGAAACGTAAGATATTTGATTATGATCCACCCTTTTTTAGGTTCATCGTTAGCTTCATTGGAAATGGGGGTTTGATTCTTTGTTGTGAAATCGATGATGAACAAATGGCAAAAAGTTACAATATTTTCTCCCTTGAAATCGCAGTACGATGATCTCCTGAGCCAGTTCAGCAACATGCAGGTGGCCCAGTCCAGCTCATCACACTCCCTGTCGCCACATGAGTCCACACCCCCTCAGAGGTCCAGCAGCAACATCGAGCAGTACATCCACGACCTGGACAATAACTCTTTTGAGCTGGACTTGCAGTTCACTGAAGAAGAGAAACAGCTATTGCTGGACAAACAGACCACTGGAAACCCCTGGTAAACCTCCTCCAACATGTGTATCACAATGCTGTTATTTCATTTTTTTTATATAAATAATACTTGCATGAAAGTCCTGCTCATGGACAAGAAATATGTAGCAAAGTTGGATCATAATGTTCATTGGTTGAGGGATAATGAATGTTTTAATGGGTGTCAGTAATTCACTGTTGCTTCATCACACAGGCACCAGTTTGTGGAGAATAACCTGATCCTGAAAATGGGCCCGGTAGATAAACGAAAGGTGGGTGTGAAGTCTAGGCCGAATAAATCATATATTTATTGTATTGATGTATGTTTATCATGTATTTTATTACATTTCAAACTGCCAGATGGATTATAGAGAAGCTGTGTTCTACATTAAAAATATAAACAGGGTTTTTCTAGTTAATGTTGGCTCAGCATAAATGAAGTCATCTCCCATGTTATTGCTCTAACTGATAGCAGATAGGAAGTAAGGGGGAATTCCCTGTGCTGAGGAGAGTCTTTTTGGCCTCATAGCCCCCTCTGTTGGTGAACTAATGTCTCGAGACCTTCCTTTGCAGGGTCTGTTTGCTAGACGGAGACAGCTGCTTCTCACTGAAGGACCACACCTGTACTACGTGGATCCTGTAAACAAGGTCCTGAAAGGGGAGATTCCTTGGTCCTTAGAACTACGCCCTGAGGCCAAGAACTTCAAAACCTTCTTTGTTCATACGGTAAACAACTCTTTCTGCTGTCCTTCCAGCATGTTTTCCTCCAGCGGCATGTTGAGACTTGCCTACTGATTAGATGTCCCTTTCATGTTGTTCACTTTTTTAACATTTTTTTTTTTGTTGCAGCCTAACCGAACATACTATTTGATGGACCCCAGCGGAAATGCTGACAGATGGTGCAAGAAGATCCATGAAGTGTGGAGAAAGATCTATCAAAAGCACCAAAACCCCGGCCTATAGGAGCACAGTTCCTCTTGTGGCCACTCCTCTTTTAGCTCTGAGGCCAATCACTGAGCAGAGTAACACCCTCTTTAGTGCCCTTCATCACCGCAATGTAAACAAACTCTTAGAGACGCTGGCATCTAGACCTTGTTTGTTTTCCTGAGTAGAACCATGGGAAAAATACAACTTTGGATTCAGGGTTGCTTTGCTTGTTCTTTGTGCTCTCTGTGAGGCTTCTATTGCATTTTTCCATGTATGGATGATAAGACTGCCACCATGCACATCTGCTTTTTGTACATTCTGCAGGGGGGGAAGAGAAGTGCAAGCTTGTCCTGTAGAGTGACACAAGCTTGGGTACTGCTAGGACTATCTCAAATGCAAGGACTGGTTTCCTGCTTCAATGATACCATAACACAGAATCTAGCTTTTGTGAACCAGAGCCTATCCTGATATCTTAATTCAACCATATCCTAATCTTACATCGTACTTGCAAGCTGTAGTCAGGCCCCACTTCTAGAGCATATACTCCATAGTTGTAACAGATACTGTAAGCTGATTCAGTCTCACACGTTTACCAAACTCAAATCCTATATATATTTTTGTCAGAGCCCATATGTTCCCTTGGTATTTGAGTTATTTTTTAAGTCTCCTGGTACTTGCTTATTGCAGTCCAATTAAGGTCTCGTCGTAACAAAGCAGAGTGCCGGTCTGCAGTGAGACTTGGGTCTGAATCAGTCTCTGTATAAGTGTGAGCCTTCCATAGCTGTTACGGAGGATGTATTGCTAACAGGGGGCGGGTAAACATGCCACTAGCTTGTACTTCCTAATCATAACTTGCTTATCTTTCCTGCATGGCCAGTTTTGTAGCTCAGCCTTGTCCGCTTCTCTCTCCCAGGGCACTGGAGATATAGTTTATTCAAGTTTAAAGGTGGGTATTTTTGACTGCATTGGCAACCATAGCGATTATTATTGAATGATTTGGCTGTTATGTACCATTCACTGGCTATTTCTTTGTGGTGTGAATTCTTCAATTTCTTTTTCGGTGGGATAGTCGGCTCATCTTCAGTACGTCCTATTGAAAACTAAATCTTATGTGCTGACCACCCCATGCTGAACAGAAAACCCTCATCAACAGTGATACATACACATACTATCATTCTCTGAAGCAATCACAGTAAAGCTGTTGTCCCTGGACAAGATGGCAGAACTGCCTCATCGGGCTCATTGGCCTATCCTTTTGTTTTGGTTCCATTCGGCCTGTTTCATTTCATTCTCTGATGTTTGGCCCAATAGAAATTAAAGCGATTGATTTGTGCTATTGTTTTAGAAATATGATGTATTATCATAATGCTTTTAATTTGTTGACATATTACCTTAAGGTCCTTTCCAAAGGCCCTCTTCCTTCAGCTGAGTCTGTGTGTGCAGTGTGTGATTGGAGTATAGGTGAATAGGACCCTCTGGCCCTGGGGCCCGGGGCTCGATGTGGTTGGATGTCAGTAAAAAGATATCTATCTGATCCAAATAACCAATGAAATTGCTGTATCTGTCTATAAAGTTGAGGAAGCACTAGAGACGTGTTCACCTCTAGTCTAGAAAAATTGTTTGAATCAAGTCGATGGCAGTCGGTTACATTGTGTATGAAATACTCTACCTGGCTTGTAACTGACTAGAACTGTGATGTACAGATGATGTATTATTAAAATCTGAAGCAAGTAATGCAATGATATTAGGATACAGTTTTTGTATTTTTATTCTTGTATAAGGTTATTTGATGGCTATTGTTTAGCCTCTAGTTCATTCTGTGTTATTTAAATTCTAATATATGAATCATATTTGGATTGAAGTCATGTTCAGGGGCCATGTTGTGTATGTATTGAGATGTAAAGCCTTTGAATGTGAATAATTATTGTAAACTATAATATTTTACAGCTTTTTTCTTACTATATCATACATTTTCTATTTGCTCAGTGATTTAATCATATTCTGATAATTTAATGAATCTGTTCATTCTCTCTCTGATTATTTGTGCGCTAGGTCAGTAGATGTTGAATGATGAATTTTCCACTTAATGCTTGGTAGTCCAGTAATTAAAGCATGTAGGGATTTAGGCATACAAATAAAGCCATGTGTCCTGTCTTCTGTTAACGACCGCAGTCATGACACAGAGAAAGCAGCAGCATTCAGTGGCAATGGCATCTCACATTTTGCAGCATGTAAATAAAGTTCCGGCCCATTATCATCAGTGTTTTTGTGTCGTGAAAATTACTTTCATAAAATGCACACTTTCATTGCAAAAAAAGGGAGAAAAGTATATGTTACATTCATAATAATAATAATCATGAAATACTGAAGATGAGAATTAGGTTTTTGACACCTAAAATGCAGTGGTGTAAAGTAACTAAATAGATACTAGTACTTAAGTACAAGTACTGTACTTGAGTACAATTTTGAGGGGGACTTTTATACTGTGTACTTATACTCTTTTACAATTCCTACATTAATCAAAAAACATTTCCTTTGCAGATTTAGTTTTATGATGTGAAATATAATTAAATAAGCCTTTGGTTACACCTGGAGTAACATTCACAATCTACCCTGCAGTATACAGAGTAAATAAAATGAGCCGCACCTTTATTAGCTTTGATAACACTTCTGCATTCATAATTACAATTAAATCATGTGATATTTATTAATTTGAAATGGGCCGATTTGCAGCATGAGTACTTTTACTTAAGTATATTTTGATGCTACATTTTTTTACTAGAGTCACATTTTGATTGCAGGACTTTCACTTATAACAGACTATTCCTACACTGTGATACTTCACTTACAGTACAAGATCTGAGTACTTCTCCCCCCTCTTCTAAAAATGACATTTTAATACGATGTGACATTTCCAGGCTGTCAGTATCAAGAGGAGGACCTTTTATCTGCGGATAATACAAGTGGCTGTCAGTGCTGCTGGAGTGGGTTGGTAGGAGTGGCTGAGGCGCTGGCAGTCTGCTTTGCATGAATCGTGGACTCCCAAGTTTTTAGTGGCTGCAGCTGAGATATTTCCTGTCAGCCGCACACAGCCGAAGCGAGGGCGGAGGAGACGAGGAGAGGGATGGCAGAGAACAGCTCCGAGACAAGCAGCTCCGGACACCGGAGATGTTTGGCCCATTCTCTGGGGGAGAGAAGCACTTCAGCCTGTATGGGGTCATCGAAGTGGATTCGGCTGAACGTCGGGGGAACCTATTTTTTAACAACGAGACAGACGCTGTGTCGAGATCCAAAATCCTTTCTGTACAGACTGAGCCAAGCTGACCCCGAGCTAGACTCCGACAAGGTAAATGCTAAGCTAGCTAGCACTGTAGTTATAGGAGCGCTAACTTTTTTAAATTTTTACACAAAAATTCAAATTTTTGCTCACTTTATTTTTTTAAGCAGTTATGGTGGCTGTTGCCTGCGTTTATCAGCTTGCTTAACAAGACTCAACACTTTTTAAAAAATTGTGTTTCTTTGTACTTGGTGCTTACTCGATTTTTTTCTGTGGCTAGGTAGCATTAGCACGGTAAGCTAGCTAGATTCCGACAGTCACCACATGACATTCGATCTTTCTGAGCCAGACGTTGATGCTAATGTTCGTAGTGGCCAAACGGCGGTTGTACCCGTGACGTCATTTAGCTCAAAACGTTTGTAAATCAGCGGGTCATTTAAACAAATTAATAAATCAAGTCTCCAATACAAACACTTTTATAACCCTTGTTTAAATCATTAGGGTGTAAACGCTGAAAGCCTGAATCTACAGTCATTGTATTCTACATATGACTGAGCCGAGAGCAGGAGATCGGAGGGGAAAACTCAAGTGCGCATGCTCAATGGGCCCACCTACTGGTATTTTCTGAAGATACAGTCACCCCATTTAGGGCTTCATGCGCAACTGATGAACTTTCATAGGAATGAACGGGGTCCCACATCCATTGCTGTATCCATTTCTCTTTATAAATCCACGGGTTATTTAACAGGATAAATGGTTTGGTATTGCACTAACCCATATGTGTCTTAAAGTATTTAATGGAGTCACATAGCTTTTCCAGTGAAAATATTAAGTCGCCCAGCAGTTGCAAACTTTCCCTATCTGAGGCCGTTTGCATTGCAATGCACTCATCGAGGTGTCAAATGTCAAATAGTGACAGCAATCTAATTTTCTCCATTATTGACAAAAAACTACTGTTACACATTTGCTATATATAATGTAATTCAATTTTGTGTATGACTGTAGATACTTTAATATTTAGTCTAAACCGTAAGTGGGTTATTTTTGCTCTCCTGCAACAATAATAATTGCAATAAAATATTTAATAGGGCTTCCTCTAAGACAACATCTTGAAATCAATATTTTATCATATTAAATTCGTTTAGAATATATTTACTTTATTGATCCCAATTAGGGATTTATTTTCGTCACAGCAGCATGTAAACAAGGCATTGCACATAATGTGAAAATTAACAAACGTAAAAAAAATATATACATTCATATTGACAATGAAAAGATATACATCGAGACTCTCTGTAATATATTTACTATGAAGGGCTAATTACAGCTAACATAATTTAGAAGTAGGATATTATTGACATTAAGTGTCCAGATTAATATTGGTTTTGCTGCACTTTATATCTAAAGTTCTTTGACTCATCCGGGAATAGTAATGTCTACAAGTGCTATAATTAACTTCTCAAATGATCTACACATATAATACTTTATTGCTCGATCAATTTGTGTTTTCTCCCCCTCTCTCTCTCCCGGGGTTAGTCTGTTACTCTGCTCTGTTTGCTCTGCAGTAATCAGCCTGTGTGCTGGTGGCGAGGCTCCCCTAATGAGCACATAAGTCATTGCCAAGTGGGGTGAGGTGCTGCTGACAACTGAGAGCTGGGGATGAAGTCACTCATCTGCCTGAATGGCCTCAATGCTCCAGAAGCAGACTTCTCTCTGTTTGTCCATCTGCTGGTTTTAACAGCACTGTGTGTGCTTTAAGGCCGCCGGCACTGTCGAACACAATGTATTAGTGTCTTTATGCATAGTGTAATGTGCTCTGCTTTTCATCGTTCATTTTACTGCCCCATTATTCATTGTTTTCATCTACTTGCACATTTTAATCTTCACCCCTGCCCTCGTTTTTATACTAAGCTGAAGCCGTGGCTCATCTCGTATTTTCATGCAAATATCTTAATCTCTCAATAATCAGCTTGCTATATTATCAGTTTATCCTTCCATGAGTAACGGATCAGTCCATCTCAATCCCCTTGTCTTAAGTGTGCATCAGACTCTCAAGCCATTACCGCACCACTCTCCTACAGGCAGTCTCATTTAAGATAGCTTCCCGTAAAGGATATCATTAGATATTATATCACTTACACGCGTGTCTCAAAACTATTTATACTGACATGATTTGATCTAATCTACAACTGACCTAAGAAGGCCAGGTTTCTTTGCATCACACAATCCTGCAAGAGAATATGAAGCCGAGTAACAGATCGGTTTCCTCCTGCAAGAGAATAGAAAGCCGAGTAACAGATCATTGAAGACCTCTGTTTTTGGGCAAATGCAGTATTGTGTTTCCCAGCCAAGGAAATGAGTGGTTCAGTGTTCAGTATTCAGTCACGCAGGCGGACGTGCATCAGCAGGACTCTTGAGGAGAACTGCATTATTCATGTTGTTGACTGGAGCCTCTTTTGCACATTGGGGTAGATCAGGGAGAAAGTGGAGGAAGTGCTGTCACGTGCACGGCCATAACAGCAAAAGTCTTGTCTTTACAAATATTCTTTTCAAATAGTTTACCACGCAGTTGACATGCTACTCATTCTTGTCATGATTGCAATATTAAAACTAGGTTTGTTGAGATTTATGTGACTAATTTCTGCAGCAAAATCATAATCAGATATTGTTTTCAAAATTGATAATTGTCTAATCAACGGGCTGAGAGTTTTCAATAGGCATCCAACCAACTCCCGCCCTCAAACTACTCAGCTCAGGACCTCTCAAGCAGAGACCCAGCCTTCTAGCTTTGAGAGCTGCATCAATTTTTCAAGCGCCCCATCACAAAGGACTCGTGTTCCTTCAGCATCTTTATTCTTTTCATATTTATATCTATTTGCTGCCCAAAGAACTTCCCTGCAGGATGTGTGAAAGAAATAAGGCTGCATTTAAAGCCCTATCCAGCTTGTATTTCATGCCTGAGCAAACTGTGGGAGGCAACGTAAATATTTAACGGTGATTTCTCGGTCTCCTCCTGCTCGGTGTTCTTGCAGTAAGTGCTCAACAGGACACTGCAGAATACTATTGGTCTCATTATTGTTAAAGCAACTCAGTCCTCATAATCAAGTCCCTTACAGTTGATCATAGCCTTGTGTTTCAGTGAATTAAAATGTCGTCATGTGCAATATTATTCTGCACCAAAGTCAATCATTTCACCCGCAGCCCCTTTTTCTATTGCAATACCCGTTTCTTATGCCAGGAGAAAGCTCCAGGTTGCAGTGACTTTCTGGCTTGCCAGCTTAGCCGTGGAGCTACTTAACGGGCCCTTGTAATGACAGCAAAGCTTTTAGGGGACTTCTTTAAAAGGAGCCGTTCATTTACTGCCTGCAGCACTGCTCCATCAAAAATTGCTCTGCAAAAACGCACTGATGGTGTTGCCTTGTTGAAATGAAAAAATCAAAGAAAGGCTAGTCTTTCCTCTCGGCCTTAGTGAAAGGTTAAACTCTCATTCAAATGCAATGTGAACTATCTTGAAATATGAGATGGTTTTGCATAATATAGCCTCGATGTGATGGTGTGTATTATTTAGCAGATGAAGGCTATTTGACTATGCCATTACGGTTTGAACTCCGGAGGGACTCCTTGCTCCAACTCTACAAGGATCAGACTTCCACTTCGCTAAGTAGCTACAGTCATGTGACTCAGGAGATCTACTGAAACATCTTTAAGCGGTGTTTCTGCACTGGGCTTTTACTCGACTGCAGTGAAGTCCGAGCAGCGTTTGATAATGCTTTCCTTTCTTTTTAATTCCTGGTCTGAACTAATTGGCAATGACTCCATTTTCCCTTTTGTGATTCATGTTTACCATCTGCAGTATTACTTTAAAGGGCTATATGAAATGTAGCAGTGCATTTACCCACACCTGTCCGGCTTGAATTGCAGAATTGTTCCATTTGAACGTTTGGTGCACACCCACTGTTGTACTCCTGAGCAAACATGAAGAGGCTTGTCATTTTGTTGAATTATGGATTGACTTTCAGTGTTAATGTATCTGCAGAAAGCCCTATGAACATCACATGCTTGGAGGGTGGGTCACCATGGTATTTCCTGTGGGAGGATATGTACTGTGTGTATGAGAAGAATGATAAGGTTAACACGCTACACTTCCCTTTACTGTGAAGCCTTCCCTTCTAATTGGCCCAATTTTAACTTGGCTTCAGTTGGAATCCAGTCGTAAGGCTTTGCTCTCGTTACTGTTTATATGGATGCTTTGCACTTTAAATATGTTTGCATGGCCAAACCACAAAACACCATGTAGCTCGCCTGACCTACACTGAACTGACCTATTTTTGGTAGTTATTGTAGGCGGTGTTGACATTTGTCGGGGTATTTGTTGATATCATCTGATGTTGTTGGTTTAAGCCTTGTCCCGTGTAAATCTAGCGTTTTTATTCAATTAATAATTCATGTATAAATATATATAGTGTCTATTTAGGTAGGTTTTTGTAACTGTCATCACTTATATTGTTACACAAAGATGGTGAACTTTCACAGACTGAGTTTCACACTCATTCACTAAATGTATTCACGTTTCCCTTTTAGTTTTTCTGCCCGTTTTATAGCACATCCCAACCGACCTCTTTCTATTGTCACACGGTCTCCTCTGCTCGTTGCCCAGTGCTCCCCAGCCCGGGCCCCCAGAGACAGTGTTTTGTTTTGAATTAAAGACACTGTCCCCTTTGTTTAAATGGCCCCCGCTCTCGCAGATGCATGTACACCCAGAACGGGCTCATCATCATAACAGGTTCAAAAGCAACATGTTTACAGAAGGAGACAAGTACGCACCCATGGTAGCTTTGAGTGTTTGATCAGTGGGAGTGTTTTAAGGCATTATACAATAGTTTATTTGTATAGTGCATCAGTTTTTTTTTACAGCAGACCTTTTTGACTGGTCATAGTAGGATAAGTGCAGGTGTTGTAACTATTTCCGATGACTCAGGTGTCCCAAAATGACAGTGAGCCGGCATGCTGAATACAAGGAACCCTGACATTAAATGACTTAATTGATGAAATGTACTGCTGTGAGTCCTACATGATAAAACGTGTTCAGGGTAAAGGTGACGGGCCCATATCAACCTTCCATTCATCCAAGTTTAATACATCCCAACGAGGGAAACACCCTAAAATAAACAACCCAAAAAACGGTGTGTTTATGGGATTGTTGATGGTGTAGAGCCAAAAGGGAATTGAGAGGAGACATCCTTAACTCTCAGGCTTTCCAAATACCCCTGTAATAATGCAAACATATCAGCAACGTGTTGTATTTAAGCATATCAAACTTAGCAACTGAATTCTTTTGAAAGATTTCCCTATTTTCAAGAACACTGGGGATATTTTCGCCCTGCTCCTTGGAAAGTTATTGTTACAGCAATAGTTCCCATTCCAGTGGGGATGCACTTAATCAAGAGAAAAATATGAAGTAAAACTAAAGTTTATCACATCTTGTGCCGAGACAGACATTTTGACCCCTCTCAAAAAAGGTACAATGAGTGATATTAGTCATTGCTGAAATTGTAAGACTTAATAACTTAAACTTCTCCGTCATACTTTTTGCTGTAAAAAAGCTTTGATAGATTTAGGGAGTAACGGTAATAACATCTGTGCTCTGATGCTGCACGGGCAAGTTTCAGGACTGTAATTGTATTCAGAAAGCACACAATAGGTACAAGATGGAGATATGTTTGACAGGAATTAAAAATACAAACCGGTGATGCTCATGGAAGCCACGAGTAGAAGCTTAACCACTATATGCACTGTGTGGTTTGTACGTGGTTAGCTTTGCAGCTTTAATCTCGTCTGTTTCCTCCATGCAGGCACGCTTGTGCTTAAGCTTGTGCACTTCACTATAGAGATGTAAAGAACTGACGCGGGGCATTACGACCAGAGTAGAGCTCCATTAAGCTCCTGTGGGATCTTTTTGCATTGGAAAGGAGGTCATCTAGCCAGGAGGGTTCAGATTCATTACAAAAGGAAATGCACTGGGACCGTTTCTCATTATTGGAAAGATGAATGGGTTTTCAGCTGAATCCATCTCTCGGCCTGTGAAGACGAGCTAACTGAAGCCACGCCGCTCGACCGATGCAAAGTCAAACATCCTGCAGCACTGAGAATTAGCACAGAATTTGCTTAAGGCCTGTCGTCCGTGCCTGCAGTGTTTTACTAAATGCCAATGCGTGTTTGACTCACTAAATGTCACATCGTGTTAAGCTACTTTTGTTGTGAAACTAGACTTGGCTGCACATGCGTTAGTCCGTCTTTGTAACAGACGAGGCTAATTGTTGAAAGCCAAGGTGCTTTCTCCCGCTCCCCTCGGTGGATTCAGCCTTCTGTTCCCATTCTTTTTACGTTCTGCTCTAATTGTTTTAGCGTCCTCTTCCCCCGCGAGACAGAGTCGTTCTAATCGCAGTACTTACAGAAATAGAGGGAATACCCAGTGGTTGTGGTGAAATTGGGATCAAACCCAAGGCCTGTGGGAATATTGAAGTGATATCCCAAAGCTGCCGTTCGTGTTGTCCTCTGTGCGCGCATGTGCTTTAAACCCCTGTAGAGATTATCAGCACAGGAGCTGACCTCATAATTCTCATCCCTTGAGTTTTGTTCACTGATGATGTGTTGTTTTTTCCCTCCACAGATTATATTTCTCATGTGATTTAAGCCTGCTCATTGTCTCCTTATTAAAGCAACACTGGCAATATGGAAATGGGAAATAAAATGTACGATGAAAGGATTTTGAATCTCTTCTATTCTCCTTCTTTTAACTGGATCCACAAAATGAATATTGCTATCTGTGCTTCAGGTTTAACTAAAAACCTGGCTGTTGAAGCGAATATTGAAAGAGTGAAAACTGAGTTGTTGTTTGTATCTTACCCTCCTATTCTTCTGCTTTTCAGGATGAAACTGGTGCCTATCTCATAGACAGAGACCCGACATACTTTGGGCCGGTTCTGAACTACTTGAGGCACGGCAAACTGGTGCTCAACAGGGACCTGGCAGAGGAAGGTAACGTCTCCGTGGAGATGAACTCCAAGAAATGTGTTCCAAAATAATAATAATAATAATAATAATAATAATAATAGCTTAGATTTATATAGCGCCTTTCATGAGACCCAAGGTCGCTTTACAAGGAAGAACAGGGCAAAACAAACATAACATAACATAACATAACAAAACAAAAGGCAATCAGACAACCAGTCAGACAGACAAAAACAACAAATAAATTAGGGGCCAAAGGCCTTGGTGAACAGATGGGTCTTGAGGGCCCTTTTGAATGCGTCAAGCATGGGGATGTTGCGGATCTCCGCAGGGAGAGCGTTCCAGAGGGTGGGGGCTGCCATGCTGAAAGCTCTGTCCCCGAAGGTTAGCAGTTTGGGTGCGGGGGGTGGTAAGCAGGCCAGAGTCTGAAGACCGCAGGTTCCGGGGTGGGGCATGTGGGTGAAGAATGTCCGATAGGTACTGGGGGGCATGGAGGGACTTGTAGGTAAGGAGAAGGGTTTTGAATGATATGCAGGACTTGACCGGCAGCCATTGGAGGTGGATGAGGGTGGGAGGGATGTGCTGGCACGGCTTTGTATTTGTGAGTACCCTAGCAGCACAGTTTTGGACATACTGGAGCCTGTCCAGGGTTTTGTTGGGAACCCCAAACAGGAGACCATTGCAGTAGTCCAAGCGGGAAAATACAGCTGTCTGTAGCGTAATAAACACATTGGTAACACACTTGTGAAACCTGTTCTCAATATTTGAGTCCATTACTTTGGATTGACTGTCATTACATTTACATTATCAAGTGATCGTATGAAATGGATCGACATGCTGTTGGGCAATGTTTTATTACATTTTTCTAGAATATCTTTGTGTTTTTTATTATTCCTATTCCAATCTCTTAATAATCTTATTAATTAATACTCTTACGAAGTTCTTGCTTTATTACTATATTATATAATCATTCTTTCAGTGGCCTAAAACAGCCTTTTAAATTAAAAAATATATATATTATTGCTAATTATTTCATGGGACAATAAATCGTCCCCCAAAATGACTCATTGTGACCGGTTTGATAAATGTAAAAAAAAAAAAGGTAATGTAATATTAACGTAGCAATCAATCAGAACTGCCCACATGTCTGTCACATCTCAGTTTTAACAAAATACAATTCATATGATTTAGTCAAAGAATAGATTTCAACATTTTGCAATCACATCAAAATCCCTAAAGTAGATGCACTTTCTAGCAGTACCAGAATAAATGCGCCTTTTTTAAAAGCCTAAATGTTTCTTTTTTTCTGCTTTAGGCGTGCTAGAAGAAGCCGAATTCTACAACATCACATCTTTAATAAAGCTCATCAAGGACAAGATCAGGGAAAGCGACTGTAAAACATCACAGGTACACCAGGTTCTTATTTAAACACATTTCCCTATCAATGTGTCACTCACTCCCGTCCTGTTAATGTTGTGTTATCTCTCCCTTTCTCTCTCTCGCGTGGTCCCCCCCTCTCAGGTTCCTGTGAAGCATGTGTACCGGGTGCTGCAGTGCCAGGAGGAGGAGCTGACGCAGATGGTGTCCACCATGTCCGACGGCTGGAAGTTCGAGCAGGTAAGTCTCCTCCTGCAGGATGGACAGCAGCAATCCTCCTTTCATGTTGCTTCACCCACCCCGCTATGCTCACATTGACCCAGAAAAAGTCCAATCCTAAATATTGGAAATGGCTACTCACATATTTTTTCAATGTCCGCATACATGATCCGGGCATCCCTTTCTGTGCTCTGATTGGTTGTTGCAGCTTGTCAGTATAGGTTACGGGCGGGCCCACCAGTCAGAGTTTCTGCTGATTGTGTCAAGGGAGGTGAAGGGAGAGGCGTCTGCTTTGCCAAACAACAGCGGACAGGTGTGTCTAACAACTTTCTGTCCACGGGCTGGTCACTGCATGGTCCCCATGTTGTCCATACACACCCCGTCGGCCATGTTTGTCCCAAGTAGACACATAGCTGTTGTTTTTTTTTTTTTGTGTTCATTTGTACTGCTTGCTCACCAGTGAGGCTAAGAGAACATGACGCCTTCTCTCTTCTTGTCTGTGATTCTGTTTTATTATGCTTGTTTTCATACTGCATTCACAGTGTTTAAGCCTTTCCACAGCTCTCCGTGTTCTGCTTTGATTTAGCCACTTGGCTGTTTGTGGTGCTGTAATAGTGCTGTTAGTGGTGAACTGTTATCCTCCCTGTTATCCTCCCTATCTTCTTGTCAACAGATTCAAACATTAAGAGTGAACAGACCTAGTTTACATGAGTTATGTTGAGCCGGAGCTAATATTTCTAATGAGTCTGGGTGTTGTGTTATGTGTGAATGGATTTCCCTGAGACAGGGGATCACTGGCTCCCCCATTAGAGCTGAAATCTCTTTAATCTCCTTACAAAGGTCAGATGGAAACTCCTAGAAACACTCCTTATGCAAAGCTTAAAGCTTGGTCGTCAGCGCAGGAAAGTCTTTTGGGGAGATGAGATTTAAAGACCTACTGCTGCGTTAAGGCTGCATTAATATAGACAATTTGTTGAAGTGTATTTTACCCTGAAAGCCTTAGGATTTGGTGCTTGTTGAGTCTTAAGCAGCGTGACAAGTGGAATCCATGGTAGGTAGTTGAGATGATTTGGTCTGAGTCCTAATGCGAGAGAGATTGCTTAACAACAAGTCTCCGGCAGCAGCGGCTAATGAGGAGCTGCATGTCTGAACATGCACACCTGGGCACAGACGGTATACATGTAGCCTGCAGCGTACACACACTTAACATTCAGCAGTTATTCAGGAACACCATTTTCTTTCATGTTTTTAAAGTTGGTTTAAAAGCATCTTATGTCCTCCCTTTTTTTAAATTATCCTCTCGTGTCTTTTATTCCAGCCGACATGACTTGGAACAGGAAAACTAGAAATGACCACGCTTATTGTATTTTAAGAAGCCGTGTGTGGGAATCTTTTCATCACAATCATTTTTCTGACTGACATATGTGATGCTCAATGCAAAAAAACACCTGCTGTAACAAGCAGGAGCTTTACATATCATTTGGTTGAATTTGGTTTTTTCTTCCACTGGTAAGACATGCAGCTAAAGCCTCATTTTATGTGGCCCGCAAGAGCTTACAAAGAATATAATATAAACTACAATTGGCGTAATTGTTGAATATTTGCTTTCAAGGATGTGCCCTAGACTTCTGCTTTCAGACGTAGTTATTTCCCAAAACTGATAATAATCCAATGCCGAGCCAATAATGTAATATAATAGATTATTTTATATTTATTATATATGTATATTTATATAGTCTTGAAGTTACAACCGGCCCTTTGAGAGCAACCATAATGCTGATGTGGCCTGCCATGAAATTGAGTTTGACACCCCTGAGCTAAAGGGTTAACAGACTCTTTACAACTCATTGTAATTAGTACTGATTGAATTGATTGTAATTCACATGGCAGTTAAGGCACTGGAGAAATCACATGTTCTTTGACCTACTCACATTCAAACCACTGAGTCAAAACATTTCATGATGGGATTATGCAATTGTGTAGTTGGCTCATTTCTTTGCTTTGTAGTATACTCTTGTTTCTAATACTTTGCATACATTATTTTCTCCAACTTTTTGTTGTAAACAATCCTGGTCCTCTCGTGTCACGTTCCCTTTTCCCTGTTCATCTCCCTGTGTTCGGGCCCTTGCACCTGTAGTTATTTAACTATCAGCTGGTGATCTTTCTTCTTTCTGTGGGGTCTCTTCTGCCATTTATTTGATTATCATTGCTTTATTTCTGTGGACCACCAATTCTTTTATTCCTCTGTCATAACTTTGCTTTTTAGTTTTCAGTTAGCCCATTTTACAGGTCCTAAAAAAACACAGTTTGCCTTTTTGTAATTGTAGTATCTTAAAACCCACACATCTCTATCCCCTCTTAAACTCTTGAGCCTCGAGATGTTATCAATGGGTTTATTAGTTTAAACTATTAAGAGGGTTGGCCTAGTGGTCTTGATGTCACATCTAATTGTGCCAACATGTAATCCTGGGTTTAAATCTCACCCCGGTCTTTTATGTGGCGTCCCCTCTGTATCCCATACAATGCGGTGAATCTAATTTAGACAAACTGCAATATGATTCATTATAAAAACAATCCTAAGAGTTAAAGTTACCCAGGGCACTCTCAAATGAGTCTGTTTGAACCAGTTTGAGCTCGAAAAAAGCTTTTTGAGGAGCTTTAAATTTGAGTTGCATGAACCTGTCCTCTTGATTGATTGTCTATCATTACTTGAAAGTCTTTGGAACTGTTTTTCCACCAGCTTTCTACGTCTGAGGCTAATTTTTCCTCTCTGCTCTCATGTCTCTCTCTAGCTGGTCAGCATAGGCTCCTCTTACAACTACGGAAACGAAGACCAATCCGAGTTCCTGTGCGTAGTCTCCAAGGAGCTGCACAATCAATCATACGGGACAAACAGTGAGCCCAGTGAGAAGGCCAAGGTAAGGGTGGGTGTGTGTGTGTGTGTGTGTGTGTGTGTGTGT
>NW_011343669.1:164961-194244 GCF_000735185.1 Notothenia coriiceps | reverse complement strand
AAGGGCACCACGGCAGGGCAGAAGGTGAACTGGGACCTCTCCAAGTAGCAGTCCACACTCCATATTTTAGGCCTGGTCGGGGACTTGAACCGGCGACCCTACAGCTCCCAGTCCAAGCCCCTACTGACTGAGCCACTGCCGGACAGATGCATCTTTGTATAGCGCTTGAAATGATACATTGTTTTCCTAATTATGGCACTGTTTTTATTTAAAAGAAAAGACAGATTTAAAAACAAACCAGTGCAGTCAAAACATCAACTACTACTATGTCTAACAATGAAATGGACAATGGGAGCGCAGTAACCCTCCCTTCCCTTCACATGTCATTGAGTGAGGGACAGTGAGTCAAACGGCAGCAGCTGATGATTCAGCATGGAGTCCATTAACCAGGGCTGAGAGCAGGGCAATCATTACAAGGCTCTTATTTCCACTACAGAAACAAATGGAGCTTTTCCCATCTGGTTAAAAAAAGGAGAGCAAAGAAGAGTTCAACCAGCCTCAGCAGGAACCATCTGGCTTCTGATCATCCTTCCTTTGCTGTGGTTTAAGTACATTATCATCTTTGACATGTTGTTAAAAAATGCAACCTGCATCAAAGAGGCACGGGGAGAAAAGAGAGGGACCAATTGAAGAGGTGTGGTGGAGTGACTTTGAGCAGATGAGCGCTCTTCAGTGAGTCATAAAGAACCTAAATCAGAGTCATTCATTTCTTAATCCATGACTTTGCCTCGCTCTGAGCAACATGCAGACACCACAGAAGAAGACAGGAAAGGCAGGTTGTGAAGTCATAGATCATATAAATGGTATGTCAAGAGAACAGGTGGTAAATAAAACTAATGGATTATTGTTGAGAGGGCCACATCAACCCACAAAAAAAACACTCAAATAAGATGCAAATGTGTCCAGGAGCACCCGTCTGCCTGCTGGAGTGACAACTGATTGCAAATGGTGTCCTTTATTACAAACAATATGTTATAGAACAAGGAGAGATCTTTTTAGTTTGAAATTCTTTGCAGAGGACATAAAAGTATTCATACCTAGAGGGATACGATGCCCCTGGAAACAAGTCCCTTCTAATTCTCTACATTTGTTTGAAAAATGCTCTGGTAGGGTTTAATCTTCCTATCAAAAGAAACAGCAGCATGACTCCACAGTGTAACGGTGTGCAGTCGCCTTTAAGGTGTGAGGCCCCCGCAGGGACAAGCCGATGGGAGTTTGAATTCCTCAGGGGAGTGAACGCCTCCTGCTCCGCTCCCAAAGCCCAGGAGAAAATGGCAGACCTTCCCCAAAGCACCACTTATCTGCAGACCTGTCCTTTCTTAATGCCCGGAGCACAGTCAACATTAAAATGGTTAATGCCGGAGAACCAGCTAAAAACGTCAAAATGTCTGTCGCTTTGCTTACATTTTAACTTTGTATCCCCTTCTCTCATCACTCGTGGTTTGCACTGTTTTGTTAACTGGACTGAGTATCCACAATGTTCTCCTTCATAGAGCCTTCTCATCAATAAACCAGAGGGGCTTTCAGTCCCCTGGTGGCATGTTCATAAATGCAATGCATTTAAAACATTCAGCACAGGTCGTCATTCACAGATGTTTGCTGTGGATGGATTTCACACACACACACACACACACACACACACACACACACACACACACACACACACACACACACACACACACACACACACACACACACACACACANTCACCATAATAACCCATTCTACCATAACAATATACATTTCTTGCAAAGTGGAAGGTATCTGGTTTTGGAAGGGGTATTTTTAGTTTTGAGTGCCTTAGAGCACTTTGCAAGAAATGTATATTGTTATGGTAGAATGGGTTATTATGGTGACCGGAGTTTCAGTTATGAAAACACATTTGTCTCATTAGAGGACAATTTGTTCTGTTTCGATCGACTTATTCTTTTTTGTGACCAGTATTTTCAGTTTTGGTCATGTAAGTGCATTTTGCAAAAGATATTCAGAGTTATGGCAAGTGTGTTTCTGTTTAGATGGCTATGCTCTTGTTTTGAAGAAATGAATTTAGATTCTAAAAAGTGGGTTTAGCGATTGAGAAAAACTGTAAGTAAAACATCTCGGGTTTTAAGTCGTTCCATCTGTCAAACATTTCAAAGAATCCATGCTGTCAATGTGATTTTTTTCTTGGTAACAAAGAATGTACGACAGCATTGTAGAAATATATTCTTTTCTTGAGGCTAATTAGATGGGTACAGTCTGATTCAAATGCTGCCGTTACTAAGAAAGGATCAAATATGTATCTGTTAACCGCTGAGTTCAAATACTTATACCCTTTGCACACTTAAAAGGACTTACTGATTGCTGCTTTTGTTTCGGTTAGTGGATATAAGTCTTGTTTGCGATGTCTCCCATATGTGTGTATGTTGGATTCTATACAGCTATTCAGGCATACATGCTGTGCAGCGCGATGCAGACATGGCTGTCTTTAGGAGCTGAATGCTGCTTAACAAAGGACACTATAGCCAGGGGTGCACATAACTTTCTCAGTGAGGCACTCAGATGAGTACCTGGAGTCAGTGTTTGGTACTCCAACTTCTGGCTCCACTCAAAGTTATTTGATTAAGCCCTCTGTATCGCAAATGTCAACGGGGGGGTGCTAGTGGAGTACTTCAGGAAAGTCGACGGGGGGGGCTAGTGGAGTACTTCGTGAGCACAGAGTGTGAACGTTGTGATCAGCTGTTTTAGGGCAGTTCTCCAGTGAAGGGGGGGAGTCTCCCTCCGCAGCCGGTTGGCGTAGTTTTGGCACAATTCCATAGTACAGACCGACGTTAACAGCAGCCCTGTCTGTGCACATGGAGACCGATTCTGTCGTCCGGTGATCTAACCGCCTTCTGGAAAAGCTTCACAAGTACGTTGGTACGCAAATGCGCTTTGTGACACAGGTGACGGTAGGCATTTCAGATTGTTGCCGCGCATGTACCAGTTATGTGCACCCCTGTTAATAAGAACAATTAAAACTAAATGATAGGTCAGTTAAAGGATGAAGGAGTATTATGTAAGAATTTGACTTGGAACAATTGAAAAAGTGATTTCCAACCAAACAAAGGTGGGGCTGTCGGAACTATCCTTTTCTCTGCGACGAATAGAGCATCTTTGATTCAGCCAGCACATACTCTAGAGTCTAGATGAAATGTCTGGGAGGGTATGCAGTTGCAGGGAAACATGTAAAAAATGCAGAATGACCCTGAACACAACGGACTGTACAGATTAAAAGTTTTAGACCATGGCATCTTTGTTAATGTGATCATGTTTTGGTCTTTGCAGATCCTTCAGGAGCGGGGTTCCCGGATGTGAAGAGGACTCAGTATTATGAGCTCCAGGTGTTATGATGCTCACATATCATCTCTGAGGAAGAACGTTTGGCAAAATGGAGATTTTGGAGAAGGAGGGGATTGTGCATTTATTTTGTGTTTTCCCTCCATTTTAGTTTGTATCTTTTGATGTAAATAAGTCTGTTTACTGACAATTTGTGCCTGTACATTTAAACTGGACCTTTTTTTTGTTTTAGAATTAGCGGCAAGTTTTTTTTTCTAATTGAGAGTAAAGTATTGCTATCTACAAATGTTTTATGCTATAAAGAAAATGGCCGTCATCATATAAGGCCAATGATTCACTCAGGGTCATCTATTGAGTTAATTCTTATATCCTCCTACTCAAGGGTCTGCTAAGGGATCACTATGGTCTTTATATCTATTGAGTATCAGAATCATTGTTCATTGAAGTTAAGAAGGGAATTGTGCATTTATCTAGCGCATGTTAAAAAGTTGGGCTATTCAATGTCAAATTCCCCCTAAAAAAAATAAAAATGTTCTCATCGTTTTCAAACAGTTAAACTGAGATTTATGATCATGAGGATCTCGGCAGTACAACACACACATTTCCAGACGCATTTCACTTTGAATCAAAATCTTTTTCTACATTTATTTACGGTCAAAACTGAACAGATATGTCGGGGATTAGATACCGTAGGTTAAGGGGCATTCTTTTATTTATCACTTGCACAGCTTTTATTGGTGTTGGAAGTGTCCTGTTAAGAAAGAAATATGGAAGTCCCATTTTAACATAGACTAAATAAGGTTATTATAGCGATACAGCAGAATATCTGATACGAAGTGCTTCTTAATTGATATTTTATCGCTGAAAAATCAATGTGTGTAGCTGTTTGTTGCACCATGCACTCTATTTTGCAATCTTAGTAACACTATGACCCACAGATAAGGCCAGTGTGTGCTGTGGGATTAAATAATTATGTGTTCAGGAAGTTTACCCCCCTGTATTATAAAGATACGTTTTGGATATACATTTAACACACTCAAAAATATTGTTTCAAAGTAAGATTTCTGCTGCTTCTGCAAATGTGGACTTTTAGAAGAAGTAATATCGCTCTCTAAATGTGCAAATCTATATCAAGTTAAACCTGCCAGACATTTTTCTTAGCTCCTCATGTTCATAAGTCAAAGTT
Organism: Notothenia coriiceps; assembly: GCF_000735185.1. Taxonomy (NCBI): domain Eukaryota; kingdom Metazoa; phylum Chordata; class Actinopteri; order Perciformes; family Nototheniidae; genus Notothenia; species Notothenia coriiceps. The sequence continues at coordinate 189,740 of NW_011343669.1, read as the reverse complement.
AACTGCCAATATAGTCAGAGGTGTTTTACAATATTATTCTTTGTCCCGTCAGGAAAAACCTCCTCGAGACAAGGGTGTTTTTCCCCCCACACACTTTAAGGTTTCCCTAACTGGTTTATTTGATATGTTTGAGGGAACATCACTTTTATTAAGATATTTTAAGGGGAAGTGTTTGTAGTGTGGGGGGGGGGTTTGAGGACAGGAACTTCTCGAAACTTCTCGAAGGCAGCGGTGAAGGACTTTTTTTTTCTGTTCATATCCAGAGGATTTTTGTTTTGATGTAAATAATCCAAATTCAATATTAATATTTAACTCTTTAAAAAAAAAACTGCACGTTTTGTACACTGTATAGAAATCACAACTTGGAATGGAAGTTGTTTATACTGGATCTTTAAGAAAATTAGAAAACCTTGATGACGTTGACTTTGCATTGTTTGTACAGGAGATTTCTGACACTGATAACATGCCTGGATCATGTTTTGATAACCAATAACAAAGCTATACTTGGCTGGCTATGAAGTTGACTGTTACATTTACACACAAAAAAAACAACTCATGTATTTTTCCTGCATTGTGATAGATTCTTCTAAGCATTTTGAAATGTGTAGATTTCGTACACAACATTACAAGCACTTCAGTGTAAAAAAACGACACTGTGCACATTGCTTACAAGCCTGTAATGTTGTAAATGTAAATACTGCATTTTAGAACACTTTTTTTTTTATATATAGAAAGTTGTTTTCAGGTTTGATGTGTGGTTTTTGATAGGTTGGATATTTCATTCACAAATAATCATTTAGTGTTGCCTTTTCTTTTTTCCCCAATGACCAAAATCCAATGTCTTATGTGTTTCGTACACATTGATCCATGTGTCGGGAACGAGTCAACTTTTCTTAACGCTGGCACACTTTGTACATATAGACTTGTTAACTACACACAAACCTCCATTTACTCACATGTAGACGTATACACTTGACTAAAACCATTTTTATATTGTCGGGGAAACAAGTATGAATGCATGTTTTTGATATAGATATACACACAAACACACACACAAGGGCTTTTAAAGTGCAAAATTTGACATCTGCAAAGAGTTTTAATCAAAGTAGACTGGATTTCCTGCCAGAGCTAGGCTATGTTTACATTTGCTATAGTATTCTGAAGCCTTCCAATTATGTACTGTCTTGCACTCCCTCACACACATTCGTCTGACTTGTGTGACTGCACCAACGGAAACTAGCACTCCACATGAGCTGATATCCACACAGATGAGTCCATACACTTCTTAAGAGCCTATGCTGGAGCGTTGCAGACAATCTTGCTTTCCACCCTTCTCCGATGTTAGAGATTCTCACTTTTAAACGGATTAAACGTACCTGCGTCAGCTCTGAGTTTATTTGGGTCTTTTTAGACTTAATTTTTTTCTGCGATGAGATTTAAAGTGTTTTTGTGTTTTGGTTTTGATTGGTTAAGATGTAACTTCATTTGAGGTGTTTAACTGCTACATTACCTTATATTGCCCTTCACAAACTGGTTGTCTGGTTGAGCATTTGACATAGATAATCATTTCATGTGATGGACAAACTTATCAAATCTGTAGCCTAATACTTATAAGTGCCCAGTTTGTTTTGCATTCAAGTCATAATCCACAGACCACTGTAATGCATGATTGAAGATGATCACACTTGTAATCAGAGGGAATGAACGTGTCATTTCTCCTCAATCTAGCAATTACATCGATGAATAAGATTCTCATATCACTACATAGATCACTATTCTATATGATCTTATGCAATGTTAAACATGTACAAACTAAGTATGAGGTTAAGGGAATAGATCTATATGGTCTTGCATAAGGTAAACCCAATAAAATATTGTCATTCATAATGTTACCTGTGTGATTTATTTTTCAGATATTACCCTGTGGCTCTGGTAGTGTAAATTACTTTGTATTTCTCATTTAAAAATAACAGTACACATACTTTTTTTTTTTTTTTAAATAAGTCGTAGTTTCCTTACATCTGTACATCTGTAGCAAAACATGTATAAATCACAAGTCCTGTTTTTTGGATGAATAACGCCCTCTTGTGTCTTTTCCTTGAAACAGGCTGCTAATGACTTAGTTGCCCTAAAACATCCCTGACTAGAACTGTAGACAATTGTTTTTTTATTCGCTTTGTTTGCACTGCAATATAAAACAGTGTTAGGGGATCTATTATTCATAAGAAAACATCTCAGAAAGAGTAATCCAAACTGTTAAGGAATTGTAAATATGCTATTTAATTGTCAAACATTGTCGTTTGGGTTAACGGTCTTTAGTCTGGTCAAAGATGATTTATAAGGGAAGATGTAAATCCACCTGTGTTGAAGGACATCGCACCTAGTCTTTTCTGATGTATGAAATAGGAATATGATTCGTACAGTTTGCAGGAAATCCTGAATATTAAATGTAATCGGTCTCTTGTATTTTAGAAGTTACTTTTATTTTATTTTTGCAGTGCATCAGTTATGAGAAACATCTGCAACGCAAAGACGATCTTTCCCAGCCATTTCAAGTTGCTTGTTATAAACTATGTGCGATCAGCAGAAGCTATGCCACTCAAATCAAATGAAAACTAACAAACAAACAAACAGATAAAATCTCATCAACAGTTGAAAAGGCACACCCAAAAACCCACAGCGTAAAAAAGATGGAAACACACCATGATTTTTCTTTTTTTAGGGTTGTTTTTCTTCATTTTGTATCTTCTTTAACTGTTTTCATGTATGCACCATATACACCAAGACAAATTCCTCGTATGTGTAAACGTACTTGGCAATACACCTGTTTATGATTACGATAATTTAAACGAAGACGGAAGTACGGGACAGATGACTATTTTGCCTCATTGTGTCTGTGGCTATCTTGAGTAGGAGCGGGTGGTTTTTCAGGAGGGAAACTTTACAAGGTTTAACGGGATTTGAGAACGATTAATTCATTTTGCCTCAATAACAGAGCCAGTGCAATTACACTGAAAGGTAGGAGCACACCTTTATTAGCAAATACGTTTATTTGGTCGTGTATTGAGATATTTTATCCGCTTCAGTTTGCGCCATTTTCGCTAGTTTGGTAATGCACAAATGTGCGCCTTTCAGCTCTGCCGTTCTTTGTCCCTATGCTTTAATGGGTTACGATATGAATTATTCCTGTCAAATATTTCACATCCCTGGTTGCTATTACAGATACTTTATCAATAATACTTAGGGGAAAGGGACTAATCACTTTTCTGTCATCCAAAATGTGGTTCAAATCAAGTGCATTAGCGCATTTTTGTGCTGCATCAGGCCGTGTCAGACGCTAACAGCGTCTGTTGGGATGTAGCATGATTCTGGCGCACATGAGTTAGCTCACAACCGACTAGCTTGCTAATCAAATAGCTTTTTGCGGTCAGTGTGTTGACATTTATGTCGATGGCAAGTTGACAGTACAACTCCAACGAAGGTGTAAGATGTTAAACTAACATGTTTTCATTTCCCAGGACCCCTAATTGTAACATTAGGCGCAAACAAAATAGCATGGGAATCGTTTTCTGTAGCTATAAGGTTATCACTACCAGCTAACTTCGCTAGCCCCTTAGCCTAACATACTTGAACAATACGTTAAAACGATAAAGGTTGGTGTTCAAAGTTTATCACGTCCAAAGTTGCCCATTTATATAGGGTACTACTTTACTGATATAACGTTTGTAAATGCTAAGTGGGAAGTTTCTAGTCATTTTGTTGCTTTGTTTCCTGTTACTTTACGTTATCTCCAAAGCATCGTTGCTATAGAGATAATTAGACATTCCAATGCAGGGTCTTAATTAGAGTTTCTTTAAAGCAATTGGCAACTCAATGGCGTACAACTCAACCACCGCAGTATAAAAGATAACTTGGTATAAGTAAGGACAATCACAAATAATTAACGGGGCGCCATGTATTTGTAGATGTAAAATGATAATTGTATCTAGATGATTAAAACACACTCTTTTAGGGAGGATGGACTAATTAAAACACTAAAGGTGTGTGTAGAAAGACCTGTTGTGTTCACTTGATGAATGGAGTCCATTACATGGATAATGTCAGGTTTTTATTTCTGGTGTTTTTACCTTGCCCCTTTTTTCTAAACCAAATTGTTTTGCTTTTTACATAATGTGCAACTAGGCATTAGACATTATGTAACAAACAAGAAATAAAAAAAGTTAAACATCTAAAAATAGAAAATAAAACTGAATTAAAATGTATACATATTGACAGTGAAAGATAACAATCTGTTGACTTTCAAATAAACACTTAAAAGGGCCAAATTACAGTCAACACAATTTAAAAGTTATATAGAATTTGTTGTCTGTCCAATCATTTTGAATTATTTGATATAAAACAGAGATAGCAGCATATCTTTACTTCCTTTTTGGATTTAATGACTTAATTGGCAACACTTGTCAGCTTTTAAAACCATGTATGATGAACATCTTTCATGACATGACCTTGACAAAGTTTACTTGTGAATATCCCTGTTTAAGATAATGTGTTATATAATTGTCTTGACTGTCTCTTCTTATTGCAGGAGTCCCCGAATCATGTCAGGCATTGCATTGAGCCGCCTTGCCCAGGAGCGCAAGGCATGGCGGAAAGACCATCCTTTCGTAAGTAGTGTCTCATGAGATGCACCTGCTTTGTCCTCACCGTCCTGTTCTCACCTGAAAATAAAATGTCAGCTCTCAAGTGGATAGCTATAAAGAACAGGTGTCCATGCATCCAAGCTTCCTTCAGATCTGAATGCTCAGACCATATTTGAAGGTGGTCTTTGCCGTATATGGCCACATTCTCTCATCAGAAGTATGGCAATGGACCCTCCGGCAAATTTAAAAAAAACTCTGAATATATGTATTATGAAAGAATTTCTCGTGTCAGAATTTGTCGTATTGTGGTGATGTGCCAGTGTTTCTGCTCGAGTCCACTGTCACAAATGTGACACCAGCCTTACTTCTCTAATCCCTAACACACCTTTGAGCTCTCTGTGCTGCAGTTGCCTGGCAAAGAGGATGTCGGTAGACCATTATCTCATATTTCTATGTTCTTAAAATGAATTTGAAAAGAACACACACTGCAGTCAGGCTGAGAAAAGTATGCCCGAAGGCACACAAACTGTAGGCAGTGCTTTTCTTTAATCATTGCCGGTTTCTGTAATATATGTGCGAGTAATTACTTTAAAATGGAATACAAAACACACCAATAACAACCACTACTTTCCATTATGTACCGTGAAAAAGGAAATTATGTTAGTGTGTATTTACATATAAAACAGTGAAGTGCGATCCGATCACAAATGGTCACTGGAGACGTGTGGATCTGCATACTAATGCCAGACGCACTTGGGCCTGTCCACTTGTGAGCTCATCACCAAACTGCATGTTAATGCCAGGTCTGATGTTGTCAACTGATATCTTTATAAATGTTTGCACTCTCCTGTTCAATCTTTCAGGGATTTGTTGCTGTACCAACAAAAAATCCAGACGGAACCATGAACCTCATGAATTGGGAATGTGCTATTCCTGGCAAGAAAGGGGTAATGTCTCTCTGTCTTTTTGCATATAGAACATATTTGCTTTACGCAGCATCCCCTGATACATGGAGCACAGTGAGCTTATTTGAAGCCACTGTTATTTCTGTAGCAGGTGAATGGGAAAATTGATAATTCTTAAAACTGGGAAAGCTTTACGAGTGATGAGCCTGAAACCTACTTATAAATAAATCTGGCAATAATAACAACAACATGGTTTTCAAGAGTTATTAGTGTTGAAACTAGTGCCAATATGAATCTAATGCTTGTGTTTCTCCTCAGACTCCGTGGGAAGGAGGCCTGTTCAAACTGCGCATGTTGTTCAAGGATGACTATCCTTCTTCGCCTCCAAAATGTGAGTTACTGTGTCTGACCTGTGATCAGTGAAAACACAACTGTTATTGGGATTGCTGCACTCTGTTATTATGTCTTACAAGATGCTTGAAGAAGTCTATCGACATTGTGTAATCAGAAATAACATGGCAAAAACTGCACAACAAAACGCTTCATCAACCATTTAGGAATGGGCCTTTCCCCTGTGGGCCCTGCACTGTGATGTTCAATGTTCCTCTAACCTGCAACAGGGTTGATGTTGTCTGAATGTCACAATAGATAACATTAGGTCACTGCTCTCTGAACAACAGAAGCTGCTGCTTTTCAATGGAAACGTTCAGTCCGTGTATATTGTGGAAAAGCTGTCAGAAGAAAGTGGACTTTGTTCATCGTCTCTGACATTTGTAATGGATCTGCAACAGAGATGCATTTACATTTTCTTTTTCTTGGGTTTCAGGTAAATTTGAGCCTCCTCTCTTTCACCCAAATGTGTATCCATCAGGCACGGTATGCCTATCAATTCTAGAGGAGGACAAGGACTGGAGACCAGCCATCACAATAAAGCAGGTCTGGATTGCCAAGCATACCTCATCTACATTATAGGACATTTCTGAAATTCTTATGAACTTAGTTTTTGGTTTCATACTGTACCTCTACATTTATATCAGTGACTGCATCTTAAAATGAATTTGCTTGAACAACACAAAGGGAGTGGTTTCAGTTATATTGACATAGTTATATGAAACTTGGCTCTTAAGTTAAATTGCAAATGTTCTGATTCAATATGAATTGTTACGGACTGCTGGAAAATAAGGGTCAAAGGTTATTAAACAATTCAGGGAGATTTAACCCAAACAAAGAGATAATACAACAGCTTTTACATTGTATCACTAACACATGTGATGTTGTCTAATTTACCCTACAGATCTTATTAGGTATCCAGGAACTCCTAAATGAACCAAATATCCAGGATCCAGCCCAAGCAGAGGCTTACACAATCTACTGGTGAGTGACCTTAGTTTTCATCTAAAAATACCTGATTTTTAATCTTGTACAGGGGGTCCGCGGGGTCTTAAAAAGTATTACAAGTTGATGAATCAATTTAGCGAAAATGAAGGCTATTAAAAAGTATTAAACGGCATTTCCCAAGGTATTACACTTTGTAGCTTGTTTTCAATAAGTATATAAATGGTCCAAAGAGGTTGAATTCTACAGTCTGCCTGAATGTAATCATTGCGTAGGTGTGTAGTGTGATTCTGTGTAGTTTATTTATGGCATCCCGTTGGATTTGACGTCATCTGAACAGGACATCGCACGCTCACTGCTTGATGGCGTGAAGGTCCGTTTACGCTGGTTGCTAAACAACATCGTTATGGGGAAATGCAAGTCTGCGTCCAAATGATTGGAAGATAAGGAGGAAGGACAATCAATACTGTATATAGTCAATGTGAGGTAAAGTGTGTCGCCAATGTAACTGGTTAAAACTCAAAGTGGCGATGAGGTCTTAAAATGTGTGGAAAGGGTCTTAAAAAAGGTCTTAAAAGGAATTACATCTGACTTCAGGATTCTTGCATATTCCCTGTTGTATGCATGTCTGAAAACGAGCTAAAGAAATTAGAAGGTTAATGATCTCTTATAGACAGGGCTGCACATAACTGGTGCGCAGGTACGCATGTTCACCTCCGCCAAAAAAAGAGCACCGGGTCATTTGAAAAAAGGTGCATTTGCGTACCAACATTGAAAGAGAAGAGAGAGAGAAAGATATTTGCGAGTTGCATATGAACTCATGGCCGGTCCGTAGCACTGGCGTTGATGTTCGCCTAGGGCGCCAGATCTGGGGAGGCGCTGCGCTGGCAGTTCTGGGAGGGAAAAAAACATTTTTGACCGTTGGTGCTCATCCTAATTTTTGGCCTTGATGTAACAATATTCATAATTAACTAAATGTAACACCCTTTTCACCCCGGTTACACGTTTCATTTGCCCTGTACGATGGGCGCTGTAAGTGATGAAAATGGGGGATGTTGGCTTATCTGGCGCCCGCAGTGGCTTATCTGGCGCCCGNAAAAAAAATGCATAAATAAATGTTAACTATAAAATAAGATATGAATGAACACAAATAAAATAAGTTACACTCATTTGTTATTGGCTATGGTAGGTTATTGGTTATGTACACATAATAACACTTATTTGATTACATCCACTTGTCTAAGATGACAACAGAGACTTTCGACCCAAAACCAGCTGTTGACTTGTGGATGCAAGCAGCTAATCGCAGACTCAACCAGAGAGAAAGTAGTAGGCCTACATCATCAGCTACCATGTCTGACAGAGAGGAAGACAGTGAGGAGAACAGTCAGGAGGGTAGTGATGACAGCTTGTAGGATTACTGGTTGTGCTAATGTTGTCTTGTGTTCACCTCTGCATGTGTGTTCAGTGCCGTGTAAAATAAAGACCCCCTCAAAATGTACGGTTTATTTTATTTTAAGGATGAGCACCAAGCAACATCTCCAGGTGCTCCTTTGAGAACCAGGGCAAAAACGTTATGTGCACCCCTGCTTATAGACAGTTGTTGTTGTCAACTATGATAAACTTTAACTCTAAAATAAATTCTGCTCATTAAAAATGAATTGGTTGTTAAGTGCAAGTCAGAGAAAATAGACGTTTGTGCAGCTTTTTGTACCAAAAGTAAATCTGCAGGGTCCCACAGACTTTGTTGTTCACACAAACACATTATTATTATTCTCATATATCTCTCTTCACTTAGCTGACTGGTAAAACCAAAACATCTTTAAACGTTTTATAGGGGGAACAAAATATTAACTTTGGGCCTTTTCACACATTAAAAGTTCTTATTTGATCCGGTTAATTTGTTTTTAAAGTACGATAAATGGCGTACCTTCATCCTGTCGTCAAACCTAAACGAGCTGCGTCTCGCTCTCATCTCTTTTGGGAAATTAATTTCAGCTTTCTGCAACTGTGCTAACCACCTATAGGAGACCATGAAGCTGAGAAACAGGAACCTGACTTTGGTCTTGTTGAGCTGCAGTGTTTATTCATGGCCAAACTAAGACTTACACTGTACATTTACTACATACTGATGACAATAATTTACTCTACTCCGAACTCCCAGAGGTCTGCTCTGATCTACATCCGTCTCTCACTCGACCGCGCTGAGCCATTCCTCTGATCACATGTCGATGGCCTGCCAGAATTTCTAGTCATTGCTCTGGACGATCCATGATTTTACGCTTGAAAATACCTGTTTGATCAGGATTAAGTCACCTCTTTTCGCCGGGGGTTTCACACCTGTAACTCTGGTGTGGGTCATACAGAACAGTCCGGACAAACAGGTAGGTGTGTAAGGAAGTCTGAAGGAAGGTCGAGGAGGTTTCTCCATTCTTACCTACCTACCTTTAAGGTAGTTTTATTTGTATCTGTCACTGAATAGGTTTTTCATCCTTGACTTGTGCTTTTCTAACGGATGTGACTGCAATACCAGGATCAAAGAGATTATTACCACAGTCTTCTTAAACATTTTCAAGCATGCACTTCTGAAGTACAAACGTGTGTGGATGTGTTTTTATATGAATTAATATATCAACATAAATCTCGGGGGGTGTCCCCCGAACCCCCCTAACATATTTGGACCTCGGTATTTAGGAAATCCTGGATACGGCCCTGTTAGTGGCTGAGAAGGTTTTTAGACGTGAAGCAAACGTAGACTCTAAGATGCTATCAAATGATGATCTTTCAGGGTCCTGTCATAACCTGTTTAACAAAGGTCTCCATCTCACAACCTGACTAATACATCTTGACAGAAGAGAGACCTTTGTCCTTTCTGCACTTTTACGAGTTTCATTTCGGTCGTGTTTTTGTTGTTGTTTGGAAATTGTCTTATCAGAGCAACATGTTAACTTTTTTTTTTTTACCTTTTTTGTTTTTCAGCCAAAACAGAGTAGAATACGAAAAAAGAGTTCGAGCACAAGCCAAAAAATTCTCCCCCTCGTAAGGCAGAGACTTGGACAGAAGGAATGGGTTTAACAAGATCACCTCCCCCCTCAGTCTCAATGAATGTGCACCTCTCACATCAGGACTTGCTTAAAGACTTCTATTTAAACTCCACACATTCTGTGCCATCCGAGCTTCGTGTTTTAGTTTCTTAATTGCCAGTTGGCGCATATTGCTGGGAGGGGATGGGTGCTCGAGCGCCCTGGTCATTTCTTTTTAAACATTTATTGTCTTATGTGGTGCAAGGGACACAGCTCGGTACCAGTTTCATCGACTCCATGCAAGCTGCTGGCTCTCATCAATGTACAAGGAAGAAAATGTATTTTTGTTTTATAATGCTCTTTCACAGGGTCTATTCCTTTTTCATGTTCTCCCCCTTTATTTTCCATAAATGTAATGTTAAATTAGCTTGTTTCATTGTCAGTATTTCAACTGCTGTATAATGAATGGCACTTTTATACTGTTGTATCTCACTAGTGTCTCTAGATGGTTCTGTCTAATTCTCTTTCCCAGGTTTTCTATTCAGCATGCTGTAATATATGATAGAATCTGCTGCCTTGGCTGTCTTTTTGTTATTCAGAGTGTTTGCTATGGAATAAATAAAAATGGCCATGATAACTGAGGCAGGTAGGCTTACTTCTGTATCAGACTTAAGGTTATATGGTGCTTTGTTCATGTATGTGTTGGCGTAAATAAAACTTTCTACAAAAATTAAAGCATTTTCTTTATTAAATGAATAAAACAATCATGAAATAATGCGTTCAAGGTTCAGAGACAAAGCAAAATGCAGTCATCAAAACAATGTAGAAATGGATTGATGGAAAAATGTCTGTTCAAACAATTTTAGTTTACAGATATTTACAGAATTAATTAAATAAATGCAAGCAAAATGTTATGCAATAACTTGTATCTCTACATTATGCATACTGCTGTGGGGGGGGGGATACAAAAATAAGTGCACAATAAAAAATGTATGCCTGTATATTATGTACTTCAAATATACAAAAATAAGAATTTACTGTTTTATTTTTGAAGCACTTTACAGTAGATGTGTAAATGTGTGTTGTTGAACTTCCAAAGTTCACATCACAGTAACTACACAGAGCTCATGCTTCAGTCACGGCCTCCTCTCTGATGATCCCTGTGGGGCAGGTGTGGGATTTTAAGCTCCCATGATCCTCTGCTGTGACTGGGCTTCCCTGCTGGAAGGCGCTCAGGGTGCAGTACTCGTTGCAGTACCAGGGCGGGTCCCTCTCCAGCCAGCACCCCGAGTCTCCTTCAGCGGAGTATCCTGGTGGGAGGGTGCTCACAGCGTACGGGACCCCCAGCATCGAAGCATCGCAGCCGGGGTCCGATATGTTGCTGTAGATGCTTCCCTCCCTGAAGTGGTGGAAAACCTGGGGCTGACATTCTACATTCTCTTCCACCACTTCACACTTTGTGAGCTTGTCGATTTGAAGTGTTTCCTCCGCCTTCAGCACGTCGGCCGTGTGTTCGTGTGTCACCACCCAGCTCTGTAATCACAGGCTTGTTTAGTGACATTCTTAGGAGGTAAATGTTAGTGTTTTACAAGTTACACTTACCTTGAAATCTCCCTGGTATTCATTGTACAGGGTGTGGAAGTAGGGTGCTGGAGTTGGAATGAAAGCCCCTTTTCTCCACCTGTTAGTGTGAGGAACATAGAGAAGATATTAGGCGTATATTGGTTGTAGGGAATGGCATTTCTTGTAGAAGGGTTTGGCCTTTGCTAAGGAGTTAAAACCCAGAGAGAGATCTTACTTTTTAACCGGAGCCCAGACGAAAATGAGGGTGAATAGCATCAGCACAAATAAGGAGATGAGCACCTTGCCCAGTCCCAAAAGAAATGTGTGTGGTGGGGGATCTGTATGGAACAACATTTAGTAGAAGTAAACGGCTAAAAAAATAGGCCTAGATGCAAATATGGATTTTTTTTTATTTTTTTTTTAAGTAATGGATTACCAGAAGTTGCTTTCTCAAATTGCATTTTAAGATTAACTGTAATTTCTTCATTAATCTAAAATGATCAGATTATCTTTTTTTAAATATTATTTTTAGGCCCACCATTCACAGCTGCCTCTGTCTTCCAGTACACTTCAGGAGACCAGTCGCTCCACTCTCCTTTGTAATGCTGCTGACCAGGACTGGTCCGCACTCTGGCCGCGTACTCGGTGTCTGGATCAAAACGTTGATCATCCACTGAATAATCCAGATTGGTGACGGCAAGATTTGACACCTGAAATGAACAGAGTAGTATGTGAGTTAACTTTGGAAAGGAGAAGCATGACCTGTGGGCCCAGTTTGTGCTCACTAACTAATGTATTTCTTTACAGATAATATGACGGGATGATGCAGACAGATGGGTAAAACAATATTCCAATTCTGTTGTAATGGTAATAAAACGATACAGTTACAATTGACAATATTTGAATTGCTTAGGACCATTTTACAATGTCCTTCTAATTCTTTACAAATTGTTTGTCCTTTTTTTATTCACCCATATCAAGTTTGTCACTCTTATAATTTGACCAAACCCCAAAAGCCTACTATTTTTTAGTATCAATTGATCTAATTGTTATTTAAATACAATTTGATTATAAATGAAAATGGAGTCCCTATTTGTAGAGGGGTCAAAATCAATTAAAAAGCTTTAATATTGTGATAAACAGTCGTCATGTTCAGTGTGGCACAACAGTTGGCTTTAAAGGGACACATTATCAATTGAAGAATCTAAATAAGTCAAATGTGTTGATTTAAGCAAATTGGGGAAGCGTTAAACAACAGCAAATCTATATATATATAAAAAAAAAAAAAACATCAGTTTACAAAATCAAAAAGCTTGAGAGGTCAAATCTAAGTCTCATTTATCCTGTTGCATACTTCCCAGACATGCATTTGAACATTTAAAACACTTATGAATAAAAGGTTTCACATTCAGTTTGTAAATTGATTTGTTATTTATATAGTTGTTTTTTTTAAACATGGCCAGATCTACTTTAATTCATCAAGAGCTTTCTTCGTCTGTTCTTCAAGGAATATGAAAGAAAAGAGAAAGTCTTTTTCAATATTCAAGCAACAAACGCTTGGTAACTATTTTCTGGGTGTATTAAATCCGAAGTATTCCTTTCCTTTAATTTGGCGGTGCTCACTGGGAGACTAGTAGAACAGAGCCGTTATTACGTTCTTAGCATGTCAAAATGAGCGTGGTAAAAAGATGGGTCAAATAAAGTCACACTTTCACCCAAAGGCCATCACCACACTGAGCTGTTGCTGTGGTCGCCTCTCACGTAGACAAGTTCTCTTCACTGCTAGGAGCTGACATCACCAGTGTGAAAAGTGAAAGGAAAATTATTGTAAGATCTCTGAAATGCGTGAACTTAGTCGCAGTAATTTGGGTCAAACTCCCTCGCACAGTGGCAAAGAGTTACAAAAAAGTTTTTTTTTTGCCATAGTTGCAAAATTATAAAAGGTCTGCACATCTTTCATTGCAGACTGAAAACCCACCTGTTTCCACTGCAGCTTGGACAGAACATATCTTAAATTGAATTTACAGGATTCTTGCTGTTCAAACGTGTATCCTAATTGTTGATTGCATTTAAGTCCCTTATGATTAAAGCCTTGGCTACATTTAATTTAATATAGCTTGATAAATAAAACCAAAAATATGTCCTATTTCATTATTTGTTATGTCATTTACAAACTCAGTATTTTTGTTCCAATTAAAGTTAGGGTACATTTGGGAGAAACCAGCTCGAGTGCGCTAGAATTTGAAAGTGTGCAGCCGAAAGAAATCTGCCCCTTCCTTCAGACTTCCTTACAGAGCCCCTCCTCCAACACACACGAACGCGCACATGACCAATGAGGGCACGAGATCAGTTTGTGCACAAATGGAAGGCTGACAGGCAGGTAGGCCATCCAGTTACTTTAGCCGGGCCGTCTCAGATGATTGGTCGTGCTTTTTACAGCGCCACGGCTTCCACAGATTACATGTTTTAATGTATTCATTGCTATCGGGATGTTAAGAGCATTCCATGGAATATAACAAAAAGTGTATCTGAAGTGAATTACCTACCCCACCTTTAAGTCTTTAAACTAATATTTGAATTTCTAATGTGTACCGTTTTCGTTACTATCCTTTAATGCCTAATTGTCCATGTTTGAGATTTAATCCAACTTTCTATTCTTCGTTGTCAAATATATTTTAACTGCCACTGAAATACTAGCGCTGTTTCCCAAAAAGCTTGTTTACTTCCATTATTACCACCAACAGGGTTATTTCTTCATCTTTGAATCTCACGTTTTGTGCGTCTCCTTTTCTGTAAAACTGAAGCTGAAACTTGAGACTGTCGACCAGATCGGTGGTACCAGCAGATTCCTCATAGGTGCTTTTCCAGGTGAAGTGGTGTTGACTTGCGTTGTGCCGGACTGTGAGGCAGCAGGGTGCATTTGGTTTAACTGCAAAGGACACATCAAAGACAAATGTAGGTTTTTTTAATCGGTAGATTACTTAAATATGAATCTAATTATGTTTTGTGTGTCTCGTTTGGAAAATAATCCAAAAAGAGTGTTCCTTACTGTGGTCCACAGGTTTATATTTATCAACCAGCTCTGTACAGCTTTCAGACCCATCCTTTTTCTTGGAACAAAGTGAGATTTTATGAGCCTCCTGACGATTAAAGCTCGGACCTCTTCTTTTAAAGGAGCAGAAGTATTCCCCATCTGTGTTCGTCAGCATACACAAACATACCTTCCTGCACAAAGGAGTGAGGAAACACAAGGTCATCATCACAATTAAGGTAATCCATTTTTAACAAGCGCCTGTAAAAAAAACAACTTACTCCCTTTTCTGGAAGGTGAGCCAGTAGGAGACGTTGCTGTCTGACGACGGCATGCTCAGGGAGCAGGTCACGGTGTACAGGTAATCTGTTACACAGTGAGGAACAGTCACCGCGCCTGAAAAATATTTAAACTGTTTATTGGGAGTGTCAGAGTATAGAGTACACCATAGCCTAAGGTCCTTTTCAGAATCAACAAATATTTTATGATTGATGATTTGATTATGATTTGATTATCTTGTATAGTATGTATTTTCTAAGCAAATGACCCTTACATTTAATGGGTTAGGGTTAGGGTAAGCAACTTGATCGTGATGATATTCTATCATATTTTTTATAATTAAAGGAGATAATAGCAAATACATTACCTGTAGTATTAGATCCGTGCAGACAGACAATGTTGGTGGCTACGAGCAGAAACACTATCGGCAGCTTCATCCTCAGCGGAGAGCGACCATCCATCACATCGAGGGGTATTTCTTAAGTCATGCCCTCCTGAAGCGCTGCGTTAAACAGTTTTTAATGAAGACTGAGAGGCATCACTCTGATAGCTATCATTCACATGCTCTGGTGGGAGAGGATGTGCTCTTTTAAGAGCGCAAAGTGTGTGAAAGGGGGGAGGCTACAGTTTAACCAATCAGAATGTTTTCAGGTCACCACTTTAATCTATCATCCTGTGCACTAAGTTTATTATCCCAGGTATTTTCTTTTAGTTTGGTATAACAGTTGTATTTTTCTCCATTATTAGACCTATTTCTGTTAGTTATTAGTCTGAAGTTCTTTTAGCTTTCGTTCTTTTAGTGTCCTGCAGATTTATTCACTTAAAGTAATTTACTGATTAGGCACAAAGCTGGAAGATACCAGAATTTAAGGGAGATTCATTTTGACAAAAAAACTAAACAAATGCAGTTGTTAAATTTAACTTGACTCAAATCAACTATCCTTCTTTGTACATTAAAATGTGAAAAGAAGGATAGCACAAATTAAGAGTATATCTTAATTGATCCATGCGCTCTTTATGCACTGGACTTAATGACAAAGTGACTTCATGTATTTTAGCTTAACAAACGCAGCTGTCTATGGATCATTGTGAGGCTGCTTTTAATAATCAGGCACTCAAATGCCCAGACTCACTTCGAGCTAGTGTGCTCTATTAGTGCCTTCACTTATTTGATGTCATCTCATTTGTCAAAACATGTCTAATAAGGCATGGTTATTGTCTTTGTCAAGTGTAGCAACCTGCAATTTGAAAACGTGAATTATTGTGCAATTTACTGGAGTGTTATGCAATGAGTAGAGCAGGGAGGGGAGATCAGCTTGAAGATGATTCTGTGTGTGTTTGGATGATTCTTATAAAAGATACCGGTTACTTCCTCTGATGTTCACAATGTTGTTGCTTTGGAGTTTAAAAACCTGTGGCAGTTAAAGCTTTTTCAGTCTTTTCATACTTTGTGGCCCAAGGGTGCAATGTATTGTCAGCATGTCAACTAGATGACTTGTTGCAAAGGTTCAAAGTTTAAAAGACAAACCTCTCAGGGCTTCTTTTTTATGTATACGTTTATAGAAAGAGCATTTAAGCAGGAAACCGTAAACAGCATGCAGACAGTCATGTCAATGTGACAACACACTTTTAATTTGGGTTTTTGCAATCCAAAATATCTGTCTTCGTCTGATCTCTTTACTACACCACAGAGCATAGAGGCAGGCCTATTTTTATTTGTGGAAACCTAAATGACTCTCTGCATGTGAACAGTTTCTGAAACACGCAGGCGATCATCATGAAGTTATTATGAGAGGGAATATGTTCATGTCTTTATATTGCGCAAGAGCGAAAACCCTGATTAGTTACCTTTATCTGAAACTTGTTGCTTTACCGCTGCATCTGATATGAGCGTTTTTGGTAATTTGATAAGAGTTTCCTTCATTTTGATAAAGACTAAATATGACACATAACAGTCAGATGTTAGCGTTGGTTAGAAAAACACGTCTAATCTGACAAAATATCGGTAGAAGGCTTTTGAAAACATCCTTTAATCATGTTAAACGCAGTAGACACTTCCTGATTAAAATAAATAAATAAAAAAACATTCATGGACATTAAAACCTTGTAATACCGTCATTTAATATTTTGTAGTCTTTACACTGTTGTCCCCAATATTTTAAGTCCTTTACACAGCTGGCAAATATAAAAAGAAAGACAAGTCAATTACATAAAATGACTTACATAATTGTGTTGTATTAAACTTCCATATAAAATCTGCTGTAAAATAATACTGGACCTATAAAACAAGTCTCTGAAGTCTAAGTCTGTGGCAGGCTTTTCATATTTAGTGTTTACATGATGTTACAAAGCACCAGGAAACTAAAAAATAAAAATGACACTGTGCAAACTGATGGGTGTCCTTGTCATTTAAACTGTAGGTTTCTTTCAACAGTAGGGATATAGTGAGGTACGACAGCATGGCTCACTCACAGGCCAGTTTGCCATCGAAAGAAGACAGCGTGATGGCGAAGGCCTGCAGGGCACACATGGGGAAGCTGTAATCCATGGAGAAGACGTCCTCTGCTACCCGGCCAAACTGCATCACTATGTAATCCTCTGGAGAAAACAGAAGCAGGGGGGCAAGGAGAGATCACCATGAAGTTAAGAATAGATACAAGACAGTGGTTGAGGATAAAAGGCAGTGCCGGTTCTAGACCAATTTTACTAGGGGGGCCAGGCTGGGGCCAGTTATTTCATGAGAGGGGCACAATAAAAGCGGGTTAAAAAGACAAAGACAGTATAAAGTAATTGTGTAAAATAAACATAAAATACAGTAATTGGTATTAGTTTTTGTAAAGGTATGTGTTTTTGTACATTTAAGTTACAGTCCTTTGTTCAGTAGTTTTTTTATTGAGAGTATTTGTTTTAGTAACTTTAAGTGACAATATAATTCAAAGACAAACAGTATTTGCTTTTATAAAGTCATGAATAGGGGTGTAACGGTATCCGTATTCGTCCCGTACCGTCACGGTTCAGACGTCACGGTTCGGCACATGCAGTCACACGACGAATACGCCTTTTTTTTACGAATGGGAAAAAAGTCTGTCATTCAGGGCAGTATCCACTACACCAGGCCTATTCAACTGGCGGCCCGCGGGCCAGATGCGGCCCAGAACCAACTCCCGAGTGGCCCAGCCTCCCGTAGCCAAATTCCTACACTACTACAGACCATGAACGCAACACTCCACGTTGCATAGAAACCACCAAACCACAACGCAGCACGTTTTTTGAAAGTGCATCAAGTGGTGCTAGTAACGGTGGTCCTATGTTAGCAACTCTAAAACATGTCTCTCTCAACTCTGAAGCGTAAACAGAGACAAAACGGTCATTGATCTTGTGGAGCAGATCCAAGTCAAGCTGGACCTTTTCGCGACCGACTTGAGCACGGGTCAGATGCTGCATTTCCCGACGCTCCCCAAACACATCACATCTCCGGCACAAATCACGGATGTGGTGACAGATTTCATTGCGAGGTTGAAAGAGAACTTTGCCGGTCGATTGGATGGACTTGCTCTGCCCACAGAGGTGATGATGGGCTTTGCCAAAGACCCCTTCACTGTTGCAATAGAGGGGGACGTATCAACCAGAGCAAAGGAAGTGGTCCCCTGCATCGACAAGGGGAAATATACACATGCAGCGCACTAACGGGCCAGCGAAGTTTTGGAGTGATGTCAAAAAACAGCAGTTCCCTAACGTTCAGAAAGTAGCGATCTGTGTGCTCAGTATGTTTGGATCAACATACACATGTGAATCAAGCTTTTCACACATGAACTCAATCAAAAGTAGCACTCGCTGCTCCCTGACTGACAACACTCTTCACCAATNGGTGGGCCATGATGTGTAAATTAAACCCGGGACATGCCACCCGCTCATTCACTACTTTTACCCCCTACAACCGAATAGTCCGCGGGCGTCGAGTGTGCGGTTTTCGCTCGCAGCCATGACTCCTCTCGCTGTTTACCCTCTCGACACCCATAATTAGACCACGATCTCACGCGATTCGCTATCATTCTTTCATCTACAACAGATGTTGGTCCCCACCTCCTCTCGAGAGGACAGGTCTGACTCTCCGAGTCACTCCAATTCCCTGAGAGACTCATAAATCTATCATTAAAATCAGATTCCATAGAGTCACCCCAGGCAGTTTGCAAACACTGGTGTTTAATGACATTTGTGTATAAAGGCTTCCGTGCAGGAACCATATTAATATCCTATTTCCATTTTTGTCCAAACCTTTAGTCAAGGTTAATACTCGATATCTCCTGCCTCCATTCTGGTTTTTATACGCAATTCCGACCTCTCTATGTTTTTTATACGTAATTTATTTATCTCTTACACTTGATGGCCATCCATCTTTCTTATTCTATACATACTTGTTGTTTTTATTTTATTCGAGTAAATAAACAATAACCGATACCTTCCAATAACCAATACAAGTGTATGAGTAAACTAATAATTTTACATTTGGACCAGAGATCATTAGAACACGAGTTTCACGTGGTCCACTGGTCCCACTCGTAAATGACATTTTACAAGTTTTTGTTTATAAGGGCCCCCGTCATGGCCGGGACATGGGGGGAAAAGAAATGTAATTTTACAGCGGAATTTTAGGAGTGGATCCCGTCGTTTAACAGATCTGGCCCGGACCATGCCACACTCTGGAACGTCTCGCGAAAGAACACCGCTGTATATCTCTGTTTAACCGTCGCGTAAAGCGCTGCGGCCGGTTTTTTTTAAGCGCCTGCCGCCGAGGTGCGAGGTATATACCGACCGGGTGCACAGAATCGTTCGACGACTACTGACGGTAGGACCTCCCCTTTGTGCACGGATAGCGTTACTATGTCACAGCTCCGTCCTGGACTCTTATGTTGGGAGAAACCTGTTAATATATGAATAACTTTTGTACGATGTTTTAAATTATGGAACCTTTTACGGCAAATAATGAAAAATCTCGGAATTAAAGAGCGATTTAGTTGAAAATTATTAAAAATTCTGGGGCGCCTCTGGTACCGTTCATATATTTCTTTCTGTTTCTGTGGTTTCTTGTTTGGAGTCGAATCTAAATGCAGCCGCCGGTAACTCACTTGAAACAGGGGAGACCCGAGAAAAAACCTCGCTAAACATGGACAGTTGTTCTCGAGTAGAGAAAGACCGTCTGAGGACCCGAAGGACTGCTCAGTTTCCTCTCTTTTTCTAATGTCATTACCGTCATTAGGCTAGTTCACGTCACCATACAACCTATGTGTGTAAACCAACTTTTCCTAGTAAGTAACTGTCCATTTTTTTCTCGGTCTTCTTACGTATCTTTATCTTACATTTCGCTACTCATTTCATCCTATGAACTCAAGATGAGACTCGTAGAAGTCTCACAGGCTAAGGAAGGAGAAGTCGAGCAGCGACGCGACGAGAGAGAGAGGGCTAGGGAAGAGGCGAGAGCCAGCCGGAGGGAGAGAGGAGGGCCCCGGGCGAACGGAGAGGTCGAGAAGGAGGAGAGAGGAGAGGAGTACCAGGAGCAGTAGAGAGAAAGAAGTGAAGCTACGACAGTAAGCAGCCAGAGCAGCTCCTAGTCTCAGGGGCACAGCGGTGAAACTGTTGCGTTGACACCTGCCTCCGTTTTCCACTTACTTCCCTGGTGACCCATCGACGTTGCGTAGTGAGCATTACAAAACCACCTCAAGTCTTTGGGGAAACCTAGGGTGACCTTAGTTTGTGTAGTGGTGTAAACTAGCACTAAATCAAAAAAAGTAGAGGAATAACTAGAGGTAGACCCAAAGGGCGTCGAAGGAGAACATCGCGACGTGCAGGGCGGAAGCTCGACCGTCCACCCACAACAAACTTCCGCACGACTAGTTTACGGAGTAGAGAGACAACTAACCGGACTCTCTCGTCTATGTCTCTCGTTAAGTTGGACACCAGACCCAAACTCAGTAGTCAATAGACCCCGTCATTCACTCGTCCCCTCAGTACTACTATGTTTACCAATAATATGTGGTGATTTGTTTCCCGTTACGCAAATGGTGTGTCCTATAGTCTATCTGCACACGAACAACTAGACACACAACGAGTTACTGTCAATTGACAGTTTTACTTTCTATGTGGGACAATGGCGATCACCGAAGAGACTATAGTTAGACAGATAAAGAGAAAGACTTTTACACCAAACTACTCAAGTCAAAGTGATCATATTGTATAAAGTTTTATTTTTGTCGGTTCTTGTCGTAGAACTCACTGTCCCAGTAATAATGTACAAAGCGAGTAACGCGAAACTTGTCGTAATTCGGCGTTCACGGTAGTTCAAGGTCCATATCAGTTCCCTTCCGTTTGTAAAGTTTGCCTTTTTTGTATTTTGCGTTCGTTGAGTTTATTTCATAGATTTTACTTATTTATCGCGATGTCATTTCTCCGTTTCAGTTGACCAGGGAATTACAACCGAGAACTCATAGTAAGATTCTAGTGCGGTAGCTAGCCATGTCGCCACTTTTCGTATTGGAATTACGTAGAGAATTGCGGGGTACAACCGTACGAAAGGGAGGGGAGAAGGTTCCGCACGACCTCTCACACACAACCTAAATGGACCGCAACGAGTACCGGGTCCAAGACGAGTTGAGCCTACGCGTTGTAGAGCATAAAGAAACGCGTGGACCCGGTCCCCATAGGAGCTCGACCTATTCGGAGCCGCCGTCGACACTAGACCCTCGCTGTCGAGTAGTGAGGACCTCTTCACTTTGTCAACAACTGTTACAACGGTTCGTAGCCATTATTATTTGTGACAGTCCACATCGCAACAGTTATTCCTAGATGAGTTTCCATCTTTCGTCCATTTCTGACTAATCATTGTGTCCCGTACTTTCCTCGGTAGACTTGCAGTCCTGATATTCTTTCAGTACACAATCACTTCTTTTCATAAAAGGAAAAATAAGAGACTAGCCCTGTTAAATATAAAATTCTCTAGACACATACCTCCTTCAGAGAGAGAGTACCGAGCTAGACAGCGCTCCCCCGCAAGAACGTCACTCGTCCTCCCGCGAATTTGTCGCACCTGAAGTAAGGTCGACCCACAAGTAGGGGGTCCCTGAGACACAACATTTCGTTCTCTTGACGCTGACGTCTGTAACATGGGCGATCTAGAGGAGATCATGCCAAAGACAAAACATAGCTGCTTTAGGTCATCAGACTTTTTAGTCTGCTACTGTCACATTAGTATAACCTCACTAATATGGCGGTAGATTTGTAACCAGAGCTCCTCTCTCCAAGAGGTTAAGTGTGTTCGCCGTATATCATCACGCTAGATCACTAAACCGACAGTTTGGGTACTTACATTAGTAACGCAGTATTACCACAGAACTAGTGATTCCTTTGTCTCTAATCTAGAATGGCAAACCCGAAGAGTGGAGAGGAGTGACGGAGGCCGCGCCCCAGGCGACGTCAAGAGGTTGAGACGGTACGGATAAGCGGTTGAGCGCAACACGATGGTTGAGGCGTAACTCTGAGAGTTTGATGTAAATTTTTTTTTGTGTTTTTTTTTTACAATAATTTATGGAATTCAATATTTACTGGTACCTCACTTTGTTTGACCGTAGACTCTACACTTGGTTCAATACACGCTTCTTTTTTCAGGGTACAGCGGTAAAAAACGTTTACATCGAAACATACCTTTCAAGTGGAAGACTTACAAGTCTCATTAGACCGGAGGTCTCTAAGTGAGGACTTCGACGGCCACGCATAGGCCTGAAGTCGACGTCTAGTTGTTTTACGTTTTCAGTTCATTTTTTTGTTTGTTCTTGTTTGTCCGGCTTTGGGTGTACTGTCATTTGTCCAGGTTGTGTAGGATACTGTAGTGAGTTTGTTACGAATACAAACTTACAAGTCTACAGATTACGTTCCTTTTATGGTAAGATAGTCGTACGTATCAAGGTCGATCTGTACGTAGGTATCATCGTCGACCGAATTGTGTGTAAGGACGAATCTCGGATTAGTGGCTATGTACTTATGCGGAGCAGTTCATCTATGTGTGTTATCCGTTCAAGTGTCTCGGAAAATACTATGTTAAGTTTCGAGCTTCTATGAATTTGCTTGTAAAGGTCTAAAAGTTTCGGACACATAATGTAGATTTATTAATACTTAACGTTAACTTTTTTTATAAAAATGTCTGAATAAAACATCATTTAATTATATCACACACCAGAAAGCTTACATTTACTTAATTATGAATGTTGTTACATCAAGGCCGAACATTTGGATGAGCGCCAACGGTCAAAAATGTTTTTTGCCTCCCAGAGCTACCAGCACTGCGCCCCCCAGATCCAGCGCTGCGCCGCCACTATTTGTATATAGGGGAAACACTGTGTAGTGTGATTCTGTGTAGTTTATTTATGGCATCCCGTTGGATTTGACGTCATCTGAACAGGACATCGCACGCTCACTGCTTGATAGCGCGCAAAGGTCCGTTTACGCCGGTTGTTAAATAACATCGTTATGGGGAAATGCAAGTCTGCGTCCAAATGGTTGGAAGATAAGGAGGAAGGACAATCAATACTGTATATAGTAAATGTGAGGTAAAGCGTGTTGCCAAGGTAACCAGCTAGAACTCAAAGTGGCGATGAGGTCTTAAAATGTGTGAAAGGGTCTTCAAAGGAATTACATCTGACTTCAGGATTCCTGCATATACCCTGCTTTGTCAAATGTCTTGTTTTGCATCTTATAATCCCTCTCTCTCTCTCTACCTGTCCAGGTGGATGAGCTGAGGATGCGAGTGCGAGAGCTGGAGGAGAGGGAGAGGAAGGAGAGCAAGAAGCTGGCGGATGAAGATGCCCTCAGGAAGATCCGAGTGGCAGAGGAGACCATCGAGCATCTGCAGAAGAAACTCGCGGCCACGAAACAGGTACGCGCATTTTTATCTCTTAAACATATCAGAGCAAGTGACTGTTAAGGCAACTCTGAGCATGGCTGAGAATGTGTGCACTGCTAGCTTAACACGCGTGTGCTTGAACAAGGAAAAGGACTCGGCAACCTCTCCGTAATTCTTTATTTCCCAGCTGTTTGTAGACATCAGAAACCCCTCAGCTTTTACCTAAATGTTTTTCTTATTTTCTACACTTCGTAGGAGTTAATATTCATGTACGAAAGCATTCAGGCCACCACACTTTTTCAGACCTCAATGAAACAAACCATTAACCATAAGATTTCAAACTTTGGGGCAGCACCAGATATGAAAATGATTAAGAA
The DNA here is from genome assembly GCF_000735185.1 of Notothenia coriiceps. NCBI lineage: Eukaryota > Metazoa > Chordata > Actinopteri > Perciformes > Nototheniidae > Notothenia > Notothenia coriiceps. Next base: position 165,697 of record NW_011343669.1, on the reverse strand, counting down.
GCCAGCTGTGCTCAGAATGAAAGTAGCGCAATGAGTATCACATTTGACTAAGGAAGACGTTGTCCTAATCTTAGACGTGAAAAGAGGAATTGAAAGCTGGAGCTGTGGCATAAACATTTTAATCTGATCAGCTGTTATACTATTTATTTATTGCTTTAAAGACAATCACTTTTTGTCGGCAGTTTAATATAAGGCTGCTCGATTATGGCAAAAATCATAATCACGATTATTTTGGTCAATAATTGATATCACGATTATTAAAAAACGGTTATCCATTTACTTAAAAAAAAAAATCTGAACAGTATGTTTTCAACAGTTGATAAACCTGAACTTTAAGTATAATTCAACTGAAAACACAATAAAAAAAATTATTACAAAAAATTATAATAAAAAAAAGAATCATCGTTTTATTTCGATTACGTTGTTTTCGTAATCGTTGCAAGCCAGAATTGTAATCGAGATTAAAATACGATTAATTGCACAGCCCTAGTTTAATATAAATATCAAATCGGCTGAATGAAAGGCAGCTGTGTTGTTGAAAAAGTGGAAAGGAATCCCTCTCTAGTTCGTCTTTACAGAATCATTTATCAAACTTATTCTCATAACCTTTTAATACGAGGATAACCTCAGGGTGTCCGCGGGGTCTTAGAAAGTACTAACCCTAGTGCTCCGGGGTCTTCCTCGCTGCTTTTGGTGTATTTTGTGGCGGCAGCAGCGCCACTTACAGGCCTGGCAT
>NW_011343669.1:163923-164826 GCF_000735185.1 Notothenia coriiceps | reverse complement strand
TGTATTATTGAAAACTAGAAAAAATTAGTATGCTACAGTAGGCCAACTTACCTTCCTCTTTGTGTTGCATTGGAGCTCTTTAGCTGTTTTTTTTGTATGTCAGGAAATGTATTAAGACTGCTATTATTGTATTCAGTAAATGCACTTTGTGATGTGCCTGGTTAAAAAAACATAACCTGACTATTTGACTTCTAAAGCAAACAAATGTAATGCTACAACTGTGCAATTCTTTTTCAGATTCTGTTAAATTAATGCTAATTTGTTGTGTTTTTATGCACTTTTTGACGTACCTTTGTTAGATGAACAATGAATAAAAATTGCATGTTTTTCATCGCAGTAATATGTGTTGGTTTAAAATGTGTCACTACCCGCTTTTTACAGGCCGCTGAATGTCTGCCCCAGCTGAATTTTGTAGTTATAAAATCTGGCCCAACTGAATGTGTAGTTGAATAGCCCTGCACTACACTATATATAATCCAGGGAGCGGTATTGCGCCTAAAAGCTGTTTGCCAGACGCCCTTAAACAACAAATGAAGAACAAGAAGAAAACACAACAAAACGAACAAAATAAAAGAAGAAGAAAAGTTTGTATGGTGATTTCAGATAACACACAGGAGCTAGAACCCACCTGCTTCTTTTAAATCAGTTGCGTGGGAACATTTCGGGTTCCCTGTGGACTACGATGAGGTGTGCGAGTGGTGGATCGTACGAGGACGGTGTGTCGGCGTTGTTCGATAGCGGTGCGGTATGCTAATGGTACCAACACACGCCAAACATGCTAAATAATAACAGAAGGCATCACCCAGATTTGCCAATCACCGGAGCCCGGCAAAAGACAACAGCAGTTCAACAGCTTATCCCCGCTGTTTTTAATAAACCAATAGACATGAAAGCCGTGAGACC
>NW_011343669.1:163580-163881 GCF_000735185.1 Notothenia coriiceps | reverse complement strand
ATGCACCCCCCGGGAAGATTTGTTTTTGAACATTTGACAGTAAAATGCTTCAATCTGGTGCACTTTGAGCACACAATTACTAGAGACCGGTTTACATTTTAATAATCAAATAAGTATGTGAACATAACCAATAACCTTCCACAGCCAATAACAAATAAATGTAGCTGATTTTATTTTTGTTGTTCATACATATCTTATTTTACCTACCGGTAGTTAACATTTATTTATTTATTTATGCATATTTTTGTATCTCTCCAACTTTAAACGATATTTTTGGTTTACTGTCCTATAGTATACATTG
>NW_011343669.1:145566-163523 GCF_000735185.1 Notothenia coriiceps | reverse complement strand
ATGATGTAATATTTTCAAGACATTCTTTTTAGTTTTACAGCTTGATGAAACGTTTTTGTTTGACATCAGCCATTATAGATCATATGGCCATCTGAGTGTTTGTGGTACTGTTTGTGGTTTGTTTTTAACTTTTTAATACAGTTAATTATTCAAAATGTCANTGCGTCGGGTTGTTAGTTTTAGCAGCCTTGATGACGAACCGTTTTGTCGTGACATGCTGCAGCGGGATTGATAGATAATCTGGCCATTCGGGTGGCTGTGGTACTGCTTCTCCTTGTGGTTTGTTTTTAACTTTTTAATACAGTTAATTATTCAAAATGTCAGAGTTCCTTATTTTTAAACTGAAACTTGCACTACTGTTCAAAAATAAATAACAACAAACCTGGAATTATGCATTTGGGACTTTTTTTTGCTTTTTCTTGTTGTACCGAACCCGTACCGAACCGTGACCCCCAAACCGAGGTACGAACCGAACCGTGACCTGAACCGTTACACCCCTAGTAATGAACAGTTACCAGTGTACATCCGGGTCTCTGATTCAATTTAGTTCCAATAAATCGTAATATTGTAACTTTTTTTTTTGGAGGGTGGTCCCTGGTCAGTGTTATGGGGGCATTGGCCCCTGTTGGCCACCCCCCTAGAACCGCCCCTGATAAAAGGAGACATCTTACCGTTTTCAGGGTGGACGATCTGGAAGTTTTTGACCGAGGCCTGCGTGACACGACCGTGGAAGTTAAGCACAAACGACTGAGACTGTTCGTTCCAGCTCGGGCATTTGTTCAACAGCGTGACCAGATTGTCAGTGTTGCTGTGTGCATGGCGGGCCAGAAGAGTATCAAGATCCTATAATAATAACACAACAGTTCAGCTTCTTGTTCTTACTTCATAGCGTTTTTTTGTTATGTTCTTTTACTTTTTAAACTTACATTCTTTGGGCGAATGGACACTCTTTCGTCGTTCTCCAACATGCCGGGGATGGTCACTGTCATTTTCCTGGGACCCTTAAATCCCAGCACGTTCGTCTCCTGGAACGTGAAAGATGATCGTATTATAGGTTTTATCTCTTCATATGTTTTGTTAAAGTGGGTTTTATTTTAGGTGATTTTAGACTCACATAGCAGATTGCTGCCAGCTCTTGCCTCACTGATTCACACTCTTTGACAAACGGCTTTTTCTCCGGGTTTTCACCTCCATCATAGACTGTGAACTTTGTACCCAGAATATTTGACCTGTAACAAATGAGAAAAGTAATTTGAGTAATCTAAAATCATCTAAAAGGTGAGAAGTGAAAGCGTCCTGAAATCTTATTTATTTTAGCAAAGGAACTACAACGTTTTTTATTCCTGCAATTTGATTTGATTCTGTCAGTATGCCACAAATCAAGGAAGAGTTCCCAAAATGTATGGGAAAATTCAAAATGGTCCAATTTACACACGCGATGCAATTAATATAGAAAACCATTAGGGGCCTTTTTCATGGCTGACATTTTGACAGGAAAATCACAAGTTTTGGGCTTGGAGGAAGGTATGAATTATGTTCAAGTCAAATGGCTCAAGAATCTGTAAAGTCACAAGTCATGGCTGTTACAGTTGATGTGGATTTGTAGGTCTTTTTTTAATTTTGTAGAGTCTAAATTCCTCTTATAAGTGAAAGTCGGATTCAGGCCCAGGGTTGAGAACCCCGTCCACGTGTTTAGCATAATGTCACTGGATTCTTACATTTGACCAAAAGGGGTTTTGAAAAGGTTTACAGGAATACAAGATACTGCAGAACTTACTGATAAGTTACTCAGGAAATCAAACAAATAAGATTTGGATGAGAGATGTACCTTAGTTTCCCTATGTAGCAGTTTGTGTCTCTGGTAAGATTAACTGGGTCCGTGGTGATGAGATAGTTGGATGTTTTGCTCTTCTTCCTTTTTCTGCCTGCCATTAGAAACACCTGAAAAACAGAATGATTGTAGAGAAGATAATTAACCTTCATAGCAACATGACAGAACATTACAACAGGATCATTTGAACTGAAATCAATGTGCACAAAGTTTGGGTTCAAGTTGAGTAGAAGGACCAACCCTATTGCCATCCTCCTTCTCCATGTGGAGGTAGTACGTGGGGTACATTCCCTTCTCCATGCCTCTCCTGTCCCTGGTGACCCTGCACTGGATGGTGACATCCCTGGAGGCCGGACGCAACGCAAACTTCTCCAGATCCTCCACTGAAATTGGAGACGATGACTGAAATGACAATAAGTGTGAGAATGATGTTACTTTCATGCTTTTTGTGACTAATCAAAATCTTTTGACGACACACTAAACCCTTTCATTTGTAATGTCTCACTCTGTCATCGGATTCACTGTTTGACGATGAACCCTTTCTGTAGTTGGAGTTAAGGGAACCGAGACCTGGCGCGGTCTTCTCTGCTTTCTTTTTCTTCTTCTCCCTTTTCTCCTTCTGGATTTCCTCGTCTTTGCTCTCGTCACTTATTTGGCACCTGGCTGTAGAGATGTCACATTCATTACAAAAAAGGTATGGTATTGTTGATCATAAGATGCAACAAGGCCAGATTGTCGCTCACTTGTGTGGAGTTGTTTTTTCCTCTTAGGCGATTGAGTGGCAGGCCTCTCAGCCCCTTCTGTCTCTTCAGCTTCACTTTCATTGCTTTTATTCTTCTTTGGACTCCCCACATCCCCCACTGGCTCTGCCTCCTGGCTCGACTCCTCCTGCAAGTGCTTCTCTGTGAAGTAGGTGATACTGAAATGCTGTAAAAGTATTTTGAATAGAGTATTGATATGTTAATTGTAAATTGAACTCACTTTTTCGCTCTTGTTTGGTTTTCTTGGTTGTCTTCTGTGGGTCTTCAGATTCTTTCGCTTTGTCTTTCTTCTTTGTTTTTTTCTCCTTTTTCTGCTTCTCTTGTTCCTTTTCATCATCCTGGTCGATCTCTGGTTAAAAGCAAATCAAATGAGAGATTAATTTGCGTGCACACACACATGTTAATCAAAACAAAGACATCACATTAGAATCAAATATTCTGCTTTGCATTTTCTTACCTTTGGCTTTTTCTTTTTTCACGTCTTTCTTCTTTGGCTTTTTCCCCTCACCCTGAGCGTTATCCTCCACTTCACACTTCACCTCAGGCTCTTTGTCAATCTCCAAGTTCATTTTTTTGGGAGTATTAGGAATCTGTGAAGGCACCTCATCAAACTTCATAGTTGCTGTTGTGTTGTCTTCACCTAACAGGATCTCATCCAGTGGGTTATCATGGGCATGTTCAACTTGATCTCCAGGGAAGAAAAGCAAACAAACAAACCTGGATTTTATTATTTAAAGGACTAAACATGATTGCACTTTACATTGAAATGTGTAATAAAATAGATATAGCCAAATACATTAATAAGTAATTCTCATACTAACCAGTGAGGGAAGTGTTGCTCAGGGATTGGCTGATCAGCAGCGGTGTTTGATCGGAGCACACAGTTTTGAGCTTCTGTTTCTTTTGGCGAGCATCCCGATTGGCTACCACCATTTGAGAATCAGCTCTCTTTTTTTGCTGCTTTTTCATCAAAAGGGCTCGCTGTGGGAAAACCAAGTATTAGACTTCCTTTCAAATTGTCAACTCAACCTATAGGTTAAGTGATGTCTTATTGTGCATTTTACTCACTTTCAATAAGTACATCTTGTTGTTTGGGTAGTAAAGCTGTGGTAGAATCTATCTAGGGCACTTCATTACATTTGAATGTTCTAATGTTTTTTTTCAAATGTAATAGGAGTTGACGGACCATGAGCTAAACCATCATTATTATGAGGTATTTGATTTCAGAAGAGAATACTCTCAATAGTTTGTAGTCCTGCTTTTTACATTTTGTTCTGATGCAAATTCAGAAAATGAACTACATTTTGTTTTTTATTTTACATCTACAGCATAAGAAGGCTACAAATGCATTTCATTGTGCAACCCATTTTTATACAATAACAATCAACCCATCTTGAGCTATGATCATTGGCCAGAATTATAATATTCTGTTCTATTATTTAACCACAAAAAGAACCAGATGAGGTTTTGGGATCTGGGAAAATTACTATTGTAATATAACACATATTGGTTGGATAATTGTATTCTATGCCTTATATAACTATGCCTGTGCATCATTGTTACTGTTTACTAACATCTTACTTGGTTACTACAGCTATAATTAGTACTTCTATCGCTGATTAACTACTGATCCTCCTTGTACAAGATATTTGTGTTGAAGCTACTCTACTGGATATAAGCCAGCAGTCACAAGACTGAGACTTAAACTTGAGCAGCAGGTGGTCCTGACACAGGTAGCCAGGATCTCAAGCGTTATTTACTTTGTTTTAACCACATGTAAGCTAATTGGACAAAAATAAGTCCCAGTATTTTATCCACTGTCAGCATGGACTATAATTATTATATTTAACTTCTATGTTTTGATAGAGGAATGGAGCTAAACGTCTACTATAACCTAAAAGTAACATATCTTTGTCATTTGGATTCTGCTTCTTGAGCAATTCAAAAATAAATAAATAAAACCAAACATATCTGGACTATTTTATGTGTAGAAGACATAAAATACTTCAATTATCCTTGTTTCTTTACCTGGTTGTCGAGCTTCTGTTGTCGTATATCAGGGTCCTCCATGTCTGAGGGGATGAATCACTGCTATTCACAAACAGTAGATAATTAAGGATACTTAAACAGAGGCTATGAAATCCAGCATTAAAAGTTCAATGTGAGAAATTCATCTGTCTCCAAAATAAAAGAGCAATAAAATGCGTTGTTTGATTGTGGCACCCTGTCCACCTTTGTGTAGCAGAAGGCAAAGTGGATTAAAGGGGGATAATGTTCTTAAAGTGCACTGCGCAGCTCAGTCAGTGTGGAGCAGAAGTAGCAGGGGCAATGCAGGCTTTCCAGGACCGCTCTGTGTGGGTGCTAAGGTGTAAACACAGGAGAAACAGGAAGGGAAGGTGATCACCTCCTCATGCCACTATTAAATACTTACATCACTTACTTACCCGGCCGTAAACAGTGAAACAGGAAGCCAAACAAGTCACCAAAAACTGCTAGTAAACCCTCCGAGTCTCCCCCAAACGAGCCTCATCGTGTTCTACCTTCTCACGAAACATAACAATCGCGTGGGCCATTAAAATCCCCCTAAAACGGCAAAAATAATAGATAAAAACAACAGAAACAAAGCGTTGGCTATTAGCCGAACAGGCAGGTTTATGTCGTTCCCATGGATACGGCTGTCACGCAGCAGCGATTGAGAGCGGTGAAAATTCAAAACAATCCAAACATCCATGTTTTTAATGAGAAAACAACATTGTTTGTGTCTGTATTATTAATTTAGCGTTGACGTTTTCGACGTTTGCACTGGTAGGCCTAATATAGACCTAGCATTATTCTAGAATTGAATGAAATCACTTGATTTTCGACAAAATAAAGATCAGTAGCCTATCTAAAAAAATAATTGTGGATATTTCAACTTATCTTTTTCCTCTATAATATTTTTTTCTTTTCAGTATTTATATTAGGGTTTTATGTATAGAAAAGGCTATTTATATTTTTAAATTCCTTATATTCTATTTTCAATTCATAAAAATACATTTTATGTTTTTCTGTACAGAGCGCTAAACCGGAAAAGAACATTTGTATCACGTTGCTAGGAAACAACCTTCCAAACAGGAAATTATTCCGCAAACTTGCCTTTGGTCAATTACAGTGAAAATTGATGAGAGAATCGGTGTAATCTTACTTCTGTTTTTCAGCTGTTAACGTCTGCAGTTTGCTCAATTTATAATTGGGCTTAATAAATAAAAATGGATACAATAACAGAGGTAAGAGCTAGTTACAGGTTGCTACTTGACTGCCTGCACGTTTACTTTATTTTTGTTATAAATTATATAGTTAAAATATAAGGATTCATATTATAGCTATAAGAATTATAGCCTTGTGATGCATTGTTTTTTTCCTGTAGGTACCACAGGCCCTGAAACCTAAATTGATGCTATGGTGAGAGCTGTGTCCCCAGATTATATTCAATGTCATTGGTTGCTGCTTTAAGCCCTGCATACAAATGTCTAGCAAAAATCCATTCCTTGTGTGTGTTCAGGACAGACGTAAACTACCATGACATGGAGGAAATCGAGAAAATGCACTCCATCCCTGATCTGGAGAGGTTTTTACCACCTGTTAATATTAAACATTTCTATCTATTTAACACAATCACACTGACAGCATTAAGTATTCTTTCACACTTCTTCTCTTCTGTGACAGTGCTTTATGCAGAGTGTTTGGAGTCGATCTCCCTGAACCAAAGAGAGGAGTTCTGCTGGAGTTGTATGTCCAGACGGTGCTTTTTTGCAGAGAATGCAACTATAAAAAGGAACAAACATCTGCTCTCTTGTCCATCATCAAGGCCACGCATGAAGTTAACATAGGTACGAAAAGTCATATTATTATTATCAGTGTAGATGGATGATGTTCAAACAAAGTACGCTTCAAGATTACTCATTTAAATGTTCCTTAACTATAAATGGGATGTGTTTGAAACTCCTTTCTTGCAGAAACTCCGCTCAACAACATAGAGCAGTGTTTCAAATACTGCAAGGAGCTACTTCTCTGTCACTCAGTCAGGGTGTGTACAACAAATCACAAACAATGTTACTCAGTAGAGCTGCAACAATCAATGTTTTAGACTCTGACTCATATTAAGCTCGAAATCGTTTGTTTTAGGTACTCTGGGAAACTGTTATATACATGGGTTTGAGCCCACAGATTTCCATACAATGTTCAATTTGAATGTTTTCCCACAACAGCGACCTCCCTTTAGCATCAACCTGTTTAACTCTGAGGAGGCGACCTGTATCTTAAACTACATCTATAACCGCTACGTGAGACACTACAAACTCTACAAATATATTTTCGCCCCACAGGTAACAATCAAACATAGATTCAAGCAACCGCTGCTATTGTTCCTTTTTTTTTTATAAATAATACTATTATTTTATAATATTTCTCTTTATTATTTTTGACCAGCTACAACTTGACTTGTCTTTTACTTATGGGATCCCAGGCCAGGATGAACCTACCATGGAGAACTCTTCTGCTCTAGGTAATAATTGGTATTTGCAGGTATAGTGGCACAAAGCCCTTTTTATATTGTGTCACATTGAAAACAGAATATTCTTGATATTTTAGAGCACTTTAAATCAGTTGTATTGATGCTTACTCATACTTTTCTTGCACCAGATGTTGAGAATGTAATGGAAAAGGAAACAGAAGCATCTATTGGAGAGCCGGAAGGAGCAACCCTAGGTAGTAGCCCAATCATAGTTGTTCTAAAAAGCCAAATGCACCCAGAATATTGTATTCTAACTGCTTCATTTCATCCCTTTCAGGTTCACAATCAGAACTGAAGGGACTTATAGAGAGAGAGGTCAGAGAGCAGATGACGCTCGTGTCTGGACAAATGGATCAGCGAATGAAAGACATCGCAGATCAGCACAAGAGGGCACCAGATTCTCCACAGCCCAACCAAAAGGCCAAAAAACACTGATTAAGAAACATTGATCTTAAAGGACCGACACAAATTAGATCAATTAGAGCTTCAAATTAGTTTTATTCTCAATAAATCATTTTTTCTTCATATACAGTACATATATCTGCATTTTTACAATTAATGTGCATTTCTCAGGGAGGCACTTTCTGGAAGTGCCGCTCATTAAACTGCAGAATGAACTGAGGATGTAACGTGGTTAGTTAGTTTCAATAGGAAATACAGTCACAATAGTCTTCACAGTTAGATAAGTGGGTTTCTTATTAAGGAATGTCTGCATGCACGACAGTATATCTACCAAAAAACACCCCATATACTGTACTTAAATGTTAAACATGTCTTCTGGTACTGCTTTGTAACCCTTGTAAATCTGCACCTTCTTGTGTTATGTCTATATAATTATTATCTAAACAGTAAACCATAATGCTTTAATGTCCACACAGTGCTTTGAAACACATTCTCCTTTCAGTAATAACTGACTATCAACAGGTAAAATCCTAAGTACACATAATGTAGTCGTATGTTATATGTTATTGAAATTATTGTGCAATGTGTCCTAAACTGCAAAGTGACCCTGCAAACATGATGACCTGACAAGAAAATATTCAAACAGCCACAAACACGGATCAAAACGCAGATAGGATGAGATGTGCGTGCTTATCTTTAACTCGGAAAAACACGGTGCGCTTTAAGGCATAGAAACATCCTGGCCCCTGAACACCTCATCTTGAAATCAAAGTAATTCAAAAAGACAAACACTGACTTGAAAACACATGCAAATGTTTAAATACAAATCACCGTGGTTTGGAATGAGGTTGACCTGTTTATGACTCGAAGTCCTCCAGGCCCAGCAGCATGATCTTAGCCGTGTTCTGAAAGAGGGCGGCTCGGTTCTGCTGCTCCCCTTTCTTCACCCAGTGCCCGTAGATGCGGAAGGCGCAGCCGTCGATGAGTTTGCGGACACAGCGGAGGGAGTAGGGGTCTCGGGCCAGAACCTCCCGGGTCAGAGGGCGAGTCCTGCGGTAACGGCTGTACATCCTGATACAGGCCAGCACGCTGATTATCAACACCTGAGGAGGCGTGAGAGCACAGAGAAGATGTGAGAATGGAAAGGACAAGAAGTTTATATAATTTAAACTCAACACTGTGACTCACCCTAAATGTCTTTCTGGGAATGAAGAGTCGCACTTTCTCCTTCTGATACAGTCTGAAGAAGGGATGTGATAAGGCTTGCTCAGAAGTGAGACGGACGGCAGGGTCCACCACCAGCAGCCTGGATATCTGAGCAAAGTGATTCCAAACTAAGACTAGTGTGATCCAGGAGAATATTCAGAACATTCACAAGATATTATGAAACTTCTATCAGCTCACCAGATCTTTCACGTTGTCCGACCTGTCGTCCCACTCAGGGGAGCTGAACTGATACCGGCCCTCCATGATCATCCTCAGCATCAGCATCTGCTTGCGATGCCAGAACGGTGGCGATCCAGCCAGTAAGGTGAAAAGGATCACACCACAAGCCCAGCTGTTCAATAAATGCACCAAAAAGGTAAGCAAGAATTAGAGATATAACTAACAGCCAGGTTCATTCTTTGTAAATGTATACTGATTCAAATGACACTACAGATTAATGTTATGATCAAAAGGAAGGCTTACAGGTCGACCTCTTTGCCACAGCCTGGGTGCATTTCATCCATGGAACATTTCAGTATTTCAGGGGCCAAATAGCCAGGTGTCCCACAAAGGTCTAATTCAAATAAAAGAGAACAGATCATGTTAACCTCTGTCTACACAAACTATATGCATATCTAAATAGATCATTCATTTCCAGTTTATTATACACTCCAGTACCTCTAAGCTTCTCTCCAGGTTGAAGCTGCACAGAGAAACCGAAGTCGGACAGTTTGATGTGTCCCTGATCATCCAGGAGAATGTTCTCAGGTTTGAGGTCCCGGTGGACAATGTTGAGGGAGTGGAGATACTGCACGGCCTCCAGTAGAGCTCGCATCATACTCCTGTAGAGCAATGCATACATTTGACATTGACATTTTCCACCTAAAATCAAATGTAGTGCAAATTAAATCCAGTTGATGTGTCAAAGTTGGAGCTCACCTGGTTTCTTTCTCACTCAAAGTCACTTTTTCTGTGAGGTAGTCAAACAGCTCTCCTCGCCTCATGCTGTAAGTGAAAATTCAAGATTACTATCATCATACAATTGCTTCCTGATTATGCATTTATATTTTAGGGAAGGAATAGTAAAAGTGATTGCACTTCAGCTATTTGTTGTAATACTCACAGGTCAAACACCAAAAATATGAAGGTTGTGGACTCATATGAATCAATTAGAGTGACTGAAGGGAATCAACACAAAGAAAAAGGTTTCAGTACATTTGAATTTAAAGAAAATAAAAGTGTCTTGCAGTTCGGGAAGAGTAGAATTCAAACCCACTTATTGAGGAATGCCCTTTCACCATGTTGAGGACGTGGATCTCCTTCAGTGTGGAGGTTTTCACCTCCTCCAGCTGCTGGACTGTCATCCTCTCAGCCGTTATCTCAATAATCTTCACTGCCAGCTCCTGACCCCCATGTCTGTGCACACACCTGCGCACCACACTGCTCACACCCCTGAGACAACATTGACCCAGGATACAGAATAAATGTTTTTATTATTATTCATATTGAAAGATAAGGTCACATTTCTGTTTTTTTCTACTGCACTCACCTTCCGATCACCTCCTTAGGATCATACTTCTGGTAAAACTCCTTGGCCCCTACCCAGTCTGGTAATTCATCTCCAAGAATTATGTCTTTGGTCATGGTGACAGCATACGAATCTGTAATAACAACACACTGTTAGTCACATGTGTCTCTTTGTAACATTGCGGTATGATCAGTCTAATAACAGGAACCACTGACAAGGAAGTGTTTGTATTAACTTTAGTTTAATTCAAGTCATAAGAATTTTATTTGGAATAGCTTGCTACACATACCTTTCTCTACTCTCGACTGTTTAAAAATGTGGGTTTTATTAGCTAGCTGTGTGTGTGTGTGTTGGTCTTGCCCTTGCTGCAGCAGCAGGTTCACTGACCGTACAGGAAGCTACTCACCAAGTATGAAATGTCACAACAAGAGTGAGCTGGAGACCGCGAATAAGGAATCTTTATGAAAATGCCATCACAGCTAGAGGAATCTATCGTGAAGCCATAACTGTGTGCGATTCAACGGCGACAAAATTCAAAGTTAGCTACCGGTTATGTTAACAACAACAGCTAGCTACCGTAAGCGATGTTTACATTCTAGTCTCATTCCTCGAAACAGCTAGGAGCCTGTTATTACACAATGTGACAGCAGTGCCCCCGTGTGGCCGGAGTAAAGATTGCAGCTAGGTTCATTACACGAATACAAAAAAAAATGTTTAGGCATTACAAATAATTATTACACTTATTTTATATCATCACAAAATGCCATACTCATTTAATGTATATATTATTTTTTTGTGATTGACATTTCTTAAAATAAAAAATGGGCGGAAGTACCATGTCGTTATTTCCTGTAGCTTCGCTGGATGCACTGAGTTACATTTTCAGTCGCTCCGTGTGAAGGTTTGTAACGTTAATATTTGCCGTAAATCTTGTTTATACGTTCATTTCCGTGTATAGTTTCCTTTCAGAACATCATATAGATGTAATGGTGGTCCCTGAATGAAAGTCGTGACCACCAGTCATTAAATATTCTGGACAAAGAGCCCCGTTTAGCTAACTAAGGTTTCGGAGAAAGATAGCATTAGCATAGCTAGCGTTTACAAGCTTGCTAACGCTCCGAGAAGAATTGCTAAATTGAGAATAGTCGGTAGTGTTTTAAGAAGTAGGTTATACAATATCAGTCAGCATAATCGATAAGACACACATATGTTAACATTAGCACCAGAAGAGCACTATTCGGAGCCAATTACAATCAGTGGCCCTTAGTTCAGGGCTAATGCCGTAGCTAGCTGTCATCAAATGAATGAGTTCCCTATTTACAAACTAATGTGTAGTTTCTTAAAGCTGTACCAACGCAAATATTGTTTGATCTCTTCTAGGGGAAGGAAAGATGTCAGGTGCCGGGGGAGGAAAACGTCCCTCAGGAGGGGACAGCCCCCCTGTCCCACCTGAGAAGAAGAGCAAAAAAGAGGAGAAGACCACTACCACTCTGATAGAACCCATACGCATAGCAGGAGTCTCCTCTACGGTCAGTCATTTGGTGTTTACAAGTCCACATATATTAAACACTTACTAAGAACAATAATCAGCATTTATGACATTGCTCACTTCGTTTTTTTCAATTTTTCCTGTGCAGGAGGAAATGGATATGAAGGTCCTCCAGTTCAAGAATAAGAAGCTATGCGAGCGCTTGGAGCAGAGACAGACGATGGAGGATGAGTTACGAGAGAAAATTGAGAAGCTGGAGAAGAGACAAGCCACCGATGACACCACCCTGCTGATTGTCAACCGCTACTGGTCCCAGGTACTTCTTCACATCTAATTACATTGTTTAAACCAGATTATACCCAATTTGCGTCTCAAACTGGTTATGTAAACACAAGATAAGTGGGGTCTCATTTTGTCAAAGCCACCAACAACTAATAAACACTTTTTTGTATCCGTCTTTCCTTACCTAACCCCTTGTTTACATGATTTTACACATTTTAATAAAGTACTATATGATACTGTTGTACAGAAAATAAACCCTAGGTAATATTTTTAATAATTGTGTGTCTGATTTGCAGTTGGACGAAAATGTGCAAGTTCTGCGGAAACGTATTGAGCCCGGCACTCCGGTGTCATCGACCCCTGCCCCACCTGCACCCCCCCTGCCTGAACCAACACCTATGGAGGAAGATGGTGTCAGTCTGGCCTCACCAACTTCCGCCGTGCCTCCACCTCCTCTACCAGCAAGTCCAAACGGGGGGGAGCTGGCAGAGAAGCAGGACGCGCATCAGGAAGAGCGCCTAGAAGGGCAGAAGCAGCCCCCGCCTCCTATTGGGTCAGAAGCGATGAACCTCAAGGAGCTGCCACACGACTCATCAACAGGTAAGCAGGGTTTTTTACTAATGTGATCTATGGAAAGTCTCCATCACTTACTGCATTAGTAGACCGCTCCAATCTAAGCATATAACATGTTATTTGATCGTCACATTATTAGAATTAGGATTAAAGTGTAAATGGGTATGATTCCACATACGTTTTCAATATCAGTTCTCCTCAGTATTCAACATACACCTTTTTCTGTTATATTGCTACTGTTGTTTCCGGTTGTTGTTAACTGTGTTCAACTTTTGCAAAAACATCTCAAATCAATAATTGTAATGCTTTTGGTAGAGTAAAAGGGTAAATGTAAGAGCATGTTCCTGCTGCAAAATACCATTTAAAAAAACAAAAAAAACAAAAAAAAAACATTGATAGTCATTTTCAACTGTCGAGTCAACACTTATTTGTTATCATTAGATAAAATGCTTTTTAAATTTTAACTAACCTTTTACATTACCACCTTTTACTATGTTCAGATGCATCGTCGCCCCCTCCTCCTCTAAGTGACAATGCTAAGGGCTTCCTGGTTACTTTGGAGCACAGCAGCGAGGAGGAGCTCAGCCTGCACCTCCAAGACCGCATGCAGTTCAGCAAGGAAGCCATCGCCTGCCTGGTCTGCGTCTTTGACCGGCTGCACAGCCGCATCGACAGCATGTGCAAGCAAGTCCAGGCTGCAGGTAACTGGGAATAAGCTGATTAGTGATCGTTCATATGTGATAAGCAATTGACACACAAATACAACTGAAGAACACCTGCTGTACAATTTATACCCTGCTCTAAAACGAATGATCTGGTACTTATAGCTTCATCTGTCTGTATTGAGTTGTTGTTTGCTCCATTCTAATTTGACACAACTTTATTGATCTTTATTGTCAGCATGTGATGACGATAGCCAATCTGACATAATCAATGAAAACCACACCCTGCTGGACGAAAACACTCGACTGCGAGACCTGACCACTCTGCTGCAGGGCCGACACCACAAGATGTCCATGGAGGTACGATGTCCTTGGCTCTGTTGTTGTAGCTTGTACAAAGCTGTTCTGTGTGTATGCAGCCATTGCTTCACTGCTGAAACAGCTGTTTTCACATCTTTACCTTTATTGCAGTACAACGAGTTAGTGGACAAGGTGACCAGCTCTGAGACCAAGGTGTCTGAGATGGAGACGACAGTCGAGGACCTGCAGTGGGACATCGAGAAACTGCGCAACAGGGAACAAAAGCTCAACAAACATCTGGCAGAAGCCATGGAGCAGGTGCGTGAAATTGTCTGTGTGCAACTTGCAGGCTTTGTTTTTGCTTACTTTTGACCGTTATGTATTTTAAAGGTTTCAAAAATATGCTTGAGTTCAAAATCTACTCTTTGAAAACTGCTTTTATTTAAAGTCCGTGTTTCGTCTGCACATCCAAAACTAATAATTTGGTCTTTTGCCCTGTGGCATCTTACACCAGGCGCGCAGGGGACCAAAGCTAGTTAAGAATGAAATAATCCTGATCGAAACATACAATCAGAGTTAATACGAGCAGTCGGTTCGAAAGACACACACTATATTAATTTATACAAAATAAGTCTGTAAAATATTTTTTTCAATTGAAATTATATTATTTAGATGTAATACACAGGCTTTGAAAATCTGGAAATGTTACGTTTAAGTACTTCGAGCTTGAATTGTATCATAAAACGCTCTGTGAACTCTGTGAATGTCTAGCTGGTTTCTCTATTCTTACCTACCCTACCTTTAAGCCAGCTGCTCTATGGATGCATGTCTAGCTGGCCATGCATGCATTGATCAAATGGTATTTTCTTGCATTAGACATCTGAACATTAAAACATAAGCATTGTTTGAGTGATGTCATAGGATGTGTTGCACCTGTTTACTGTCATGTGGTTTTTCGGCCTTGTTTGTTCTTGTTTGTTTTTTTACTTACGTTTTGCATTTGTGATCTGCAGCTGAAGTCCGGATACAGCACCAGCAGCTCAGGAGGAATCTCTGGAGGCCAGATTACTCTGAACATTCAGAAGGTGAACTTTCATACAAAGCTACATCTTGCAAATAAATGGGACATGGGACTTTTTCTTCGCACATAACTTGGTTCACATCTCAGATGCCAGTTTGTTTCACTCCATGGTCATTTATACTTAAGTATTTATAACATGTTTTTTTTTGTTTTTTTTAAATGTCAGTTTGAGAGTCTCAATGCGGAGTTGGAGCACAACGCGGAGTTGGCGAATAGCCGCATGGCAGAGTTGGAGAAACTGCAGGCGGAGCTGCAGGAGGCAGTGAGGGAGAGTGAGAAGCTCAAGGTAAAGATCTAATCTCTGTTTCTTTGATAAGAACATTACATCTGGTTTCACAAACCCAAATCATATCCACCTTTTGAATCTGTGGATGAATATGTCGTTTTTGGCGAATGTAGTGCGGTAAATCACTTCCAATGCTTCACTGTCATCGTCTGATTTTTCAGATGGATTTGCGGAATATTCCAGAAGACGTTGTGAAGGAGACTGTGGAGTACAAATGTCTGCAGTCGCAGTTCTCCCTGCTTTACAACGAGTCCCTGGGGGTGAAAACCCAGCTGGATGAAGCACGCGCCCTCCTGCTCACTGCCAAGAACGCCCACCTCCGACAGATCGAGCACATGGAGGTGAACTTCATCCATCACAGTTGACCTCTTAAAATATACATTGTCCATCAGAGAATAAAAAGGAAAATACTTTTCTTCACTGCGCATTGGCTTTGGCCCTGTGTTACTATCAGTCTTTACTGTTTTCTTGGCCCTAGCAACCTACAACTGACAGTGTTTATTATTACCGATGCTTGGCAACATTGTCAACAACTGTTTCCAACCTTTCAGAGTGATGAGCTGTCGCTCCAGAAGAAGCTGCGGACCGAGGTTATCCAGCTGGAGGATACCCTGGCCCAGGTGCGCAAAGAATACGAGATGTTGCGCATCGAGTTTGAGCAGAACCTGGCAGCCAATGAGCAAGCAGGTAAATACAAACACACATCCATCAGCACGCCTTGGAAGAGGGGAGGGAAAGCATGCCAACATGGGGCATGTTAAGAGATGCATTAAGGGTTATGCTTTTCACGCTGTAGATGATGGTGATTTTAGAATGATACTCAAAGCCAACATTAAAGGGACAGTTGACTTTGCCTCTTACCTGTAGCGCTATTTATCATTTTAGATACTTTAGTTTGAGTTGCTGCGTTTGTTGTTTTTCCGTTTGAAATGTTTGCCTTCCCTTGACTATAACTGAACTTGATGGCACTCGGCTTAAGCTGTTCAAAGCGCAAAATGAAACATGTAAATAATGACCCTGTCACTCAAGATGCTGTTCTTGGCTGTTTTTATTTTGAAAATATGTTATACTACTGAACTGAACCTCTCAAACCACATTTTCCAGAAAGAGAAATAGACAGATTGATATCAGACAGCACTACGGGTAACAGGGTGTATCTTTCATTTTGCAGTTAACTGTCCCATTGAGCAACACACAGATCAACACAGCACACGTCTATCTGATATCTGTGTGTAAACGCATTGTCTTTGTTGTGTGTATAATAAACCATTTGTATCATCATGACCTCCCTGCATCACTTACTGCCCCAGATAACTGCATGACTCAAACCCAGACCACAGGTTGACTGCTCTCTGCTCTCTGCTCTCTCAGGGCCAATCAACAGAGAGATGAGGCATTTGATCAGCAGCCTTCAGAACCACAACCTGCAGCTGAAGGGGGACGTGCAGCGCTACAAGAGGAAGCTGCGGGAAACCCAGATGGAGATCAATAAGGTAGATGACCTAAATCACGATCAAATGTGTGATGTGTTTGATTCAGTGGGATCCAAAGGGGTTTTCTGAACTCCACCAAAACATTACGAGTGATGCGTTGCAGCTACCCAGTGTCCCTTCATTCACCTTTTGCTCCGTCCACAGTTGCGTTGTCAAAGTGGCGACACGGGGACTCTGATCCTCGACGAGACGACGAATGACAGCATCGAAGTGAAGAAAGAGGATGACGAGGACCATGAGGAGGAGGAGGAGAGGAGGAAGGAGCTGGAGAGGCAGCGGGCCCGGGAGAGAGAGAGGGAGAGGGAGGCCGACCGAGAGCGGGAGAGGGATCGGGAGAGAGAGAGGCAGCGCAGCGACGAGCTGAAGAGGAAGGACTCGGACACTCTGAAGATGCTCAGAGTAGAACTCAAGTACATCCTTCTTCTACTCCTCGCTTTACATTCTATTTCTAATGCATTCTTTGCTCTTTTTTTGACCTGCAATGATGTCTTTTCAACCAAATGTGTGTACTCAAATAACTGCACTTATCGGATTACTGCCATTACTGTAATCTTTTATCTCCTTTGACTCGTCAGGAAAGCCCAGGAGTCCCAGAAAGAGATGAAGCTCTTGTTGGACATGTACAAATCAGCTCCAAAAGAGCAGAGGGACAAAGTTCAGCTCATGGCCGCCGAACGTAAATCTAAAGCTGAGGTTTGTTCTTTGGTGTCTTTGTCTTTCTTATATACTTTGCAGGGTCTCCGCGGGGTCTTAAAAATTATTAAAAGTTGATTTAGCGAAAATGAAGGCTATTAAAAAGTAATAAACAGCATTTTCCAAGGTATTACATTTTGTAGCTTGTTTTCAATAAGTATATAAATTGTCCAAAGAGGTTGTATTCTACAGTCTGCCTGAATGTAATCATTGCGTAGGCAGTGTTTCCCCTAGGATGGAGTCATAGCAGCGTTGCTAAGGCATGTGGGCCCAGCATAATGTAAGTGCGGAGCGCGTGGAATTTTTTTGCGCGTGCGAAGTGCGCCCTGCCAATTTGTTTCTATATGTCAGCACAAGAAAGGCTCTTGAGGCCTAGTACCAGGCCGGTTCTAGACAATTTGCTGCCCTAGGTGAGATTTTGGGTGACATTTTATGTGTGAAGAATAAATGAAAAATCTCTACCAAAGACAAATACACTGCAAAAACAGAAACTTATTGACATAGTTAAAAGACGTCAAAATGGCTTCAAATGTATTCAGTATTGTATGAACATGTTTGAATTGGGGGGTGGACGTCACATCCTCTAGGGGGGTCCGGGGTATGCCCCCCCGGGAAGATTTATTTTTGAACATTTGACAGTAAAATGCTTCAATCTGGTGCACTTTGAGCACACACTTACTAGAGACCTGATCTAGGGGGCACAACTCTAAACGCCCATATGAAAAAGATCGGTTTACATTTTAATAATTAAATAAGTATGTGAACATAACCAATAACCTACCATAGCCAATAACAAATACATGTAGCTTATTTTATTT
>NW_011343669.1:130756-145526 GCF_000735185.1 Notothenia coriiceps | reverse complement strand
TGGTTATATATGTAAAGAATCACCAAGGGGCAAACTCTATGTCTGCAAAATGAATTATGCTGCGTTCACACCGGACGATGTTAGGGGCGGCGCGATTACATGTAAAGCCAATGTAGAATGCGCGCATGAAGCATTTGATGTGAATGCCGCGGCGCGATTGAGGCGATTGAAGGGGGCCGCGACAAACGCTCGAGTAAAATGTTTCAACTCAAGCTTGAAATTGCTCGCGGTAGCCAATCAGCGGTGAGGATCTCAGCCTGCCGTCACTGACGTTGAACCAGAAAACCAAAACATCAGCCGTTAGCTTTTAGCCCTCAGAGCTCACAGCTCCTCATATCTGTTCAGAAACTAGACCAAAGTTAAACAAGAACAAACCACAGACTGTCTGTGTCATGGAGAATACAGTCGCTGGTTTATTTATGTCTGTAGGCTGTTGTTGTGAGTGTGGACGGTCGGAGCATATACTGCGTTAGCTTAGCCAATCACTAGAGATGTCCCGATCCGATCAGGTGATCGGGGATCGGAGCCGATCACGTGATTTTCAAAAGATCGGAATCGGGAGAAAAAAAATCGGGGATCGGGTTTTTTTTGTTGTTTTTTTTGTATTCAATGTTACAAAACAAAAATGACCATGTTCAAGTCCTAAAGTCATCCTGAGGCCTTAGTTTTGGTTTCAAATTACACAACATCATGTATGTGTTGCTTCTTTGGGGCTTGTTTTCATAGACCTGGTTGCTTATTTCTCTCAAATCTGGCAACAGAGTGGGCAGGGCGCAGTGTCTAATTGTAGCAGTAAGCTAACGAGTACTGATAAGCTTTATTTTGTTTTGATCCAATGCTGCACAACTGAACTGATCCAATGCTGCTGTGAAAGAAAGAAGCTATATCCATGTTGGATAGAATATCCAATTTAAATAAAAAAATAACCTTAAGGGACAACTTGAATGCTTTTTTTCTTTTTTTTCTCTTAATGCATTGCATAAAGATCGNGTCCAAACCACAGACTGTCTGTCTGGAGAATACAGTCGCTGGTTTATTTATGTCTGTAGGCTGTTGTTGACGCAGTATATGCTCCGACCATCCACACTCACAACAACAGCCTACAGACATAAATAAACCAGCGACTGTATTCTCCAGACAGACAGTCTGTGGTTTGGACTTGGTTTCTGAACAGACATGAGGAGCTGTGAGCTCTGAGGGCTAACAGCTAACGGCTGATATTGGTTTTGTGTTTCGCATTGAAGATGATGCCACGGCTCCACCTACACTGCGTCACTATAGTTACTGCCCCAGTTCCTAAACTGTAATGGAAACGCAGCATAAAGTGAGCCTGGCCTACCAAGGCCTAACTATACCGTACTAAGCCGTGCGAGGCCCTGCAGTGGAAATGCGCCATAATATCGGGGGAATATGAGTTGGAACTGAATCCACAGCACATCCTTTATATGAAGGACTACAGATGGTTACACTCTAGCAGTTTCTTAGATCCAGAGGCAGCACGACTGTTACTGTCTTGGCGTTGTTTTTGATCCCTGACACGTCTGTCTCTCGAGGAGGAGGAAGCCCTGCTGAGTGAGATGGATGTTACAGGCCAGGCCTTCGAGGACATGCAGGAGCAGAACAGCCGCTTGTTGCAGCAGCTTCGAGAGAAAGACGACGCCAACTTCAAGCTGATGAGCGAGCGAATCAAATCCAACCAGATCTACAAGCTGCTGAAAGAGGAGAAGGAGGAGCTGGCTGACCAAGTTCTCACATTCAAAACCCAGGTGACGTGTTACTGCTGATCCTGGAAGCGCAGCATTGATGGATTTCATTATGTGCAGGAAGTATTAACCCTTGCTGTGCCTCTGCAGGTGGACGCACAGCTGCTGGTGGTGCAGAGACTGGAGGAGAAAGAGGGCGTCCTGCAGAGCGCACTCGCCGCTCTGGAGAAGGAGCTGACTGTCCGGACACAAGGACTAGAACTCAACAAGAGGAAGGTGAGGAAAGAAATGCCATCAATCTTTCTGTCAGCTCCTTTTGAAAGGTTTGCTAATCACCTGTAAGCTTTGATTGCTGCCAGATGTCTAAGGTTAGAGTATCTGGAGACTGCCATGTGCTACACAGAGGTGTGTTCAGGCGCTTGGAAAAAGACCAAGATGTTGCTTCCACAAAACATTAAAAGCTTTAACGAGCTACATTGTTAGCTCTGTTAAACCCTCCTGATTCCCACGCTTTTCCAAACGAGCTAAGTTTGCACTTGTGGGATTATTCCTGGTAGTTTCTAACATTGCCCAAGTACCTGTCAGGACAAAAAAGTTTCCTGGGGCAATATGAATGAGGTCATCTAGTTTTTGCTACTTATGTGAGATTGGCCTAATTAGGAACCACCACAGGAGTAAGATTAAACAGAACAGGAACACACAAAAGCAGTTGCTTAATTGAACCGAAACCAGTTGTTGCCTGGAAGCTATGAAGAGGATCTCACAGCGTACAGTATATGGTGAGTTGTGGGAAACAGTCGTCAGGGCTGGGAAATCAGCAGCGAATAGGAGAAAACATGCTAAACTAATGGTGCCTGTGTTTAGGTTGGGACCTCAGACTCAGAATGCCAAGTCTGATCCAGGCTTACTGTACTTCCACCACATTACAGCGCAGGAATGTTATTAGGGCTTTCTTTCTTCATTGAGTGTGTCCGGTTCCTTCTCTGCTGCAGGCGGTGGAGGCTGCCCAGCTGGCGGAGGACCTGAAGGTGCAGCTGGAGCACACGCAGGCCAAGCTGAAGGAGATCCAGGTCTCTGTGGCGGAGAACCGCACCGCCCGGGAGAGGGAGAGCTCCAACCTGAAGAGAGCACAGGTACGTTTGGGTTGCAGGGACGAAAACTCTTCCCAATCTCTCCACAAAAGACTCCTGAAGTTCTGATTGGACGATCGCAACATGAGACTAGGAAACAACTTCTCTGATGACTTCTAGGATGAGGCTGAGGGGAAATGTTGAGCTGTTTAACATTTAAAACAACATTTAAAACAACCTCAGTTGACGAAAGTGCTGTACAGGGAACAAACACAGTATAGAATAACACAATAGGAGCAAAATAATAAAACAATAATTAAAAACAAGATAAAAAGCACAATAACTAGAAACATATAAAAACATATAGAAATGTCAAAAACCTATTTTTTTATCAAGCTGGGCCCACTTTTAAATATTTCTATACTTTAATGATAACTTGGAACTTCAGGGGTACATCTTCCCAAATGAATCCTGAAGATCTGATTGGATGATCACAACACGAGTGTATTCACCAACTCTACTAATGCGTTACAGGAGGATCTGTCCAGGCTGAGGCGGAAGCTGGAGAAGCAGAAGAAGGTGGAGGTGTACTCTGACGCTGATGAGATCCTGCAGGAGGAGATCAACCAGTACAAGGTCAGGAAATGAACAGGTTTTTTATAATGCAGAGAAATGTAGGGCCTTTGTGAATTTTGTGAGCGGCGAGGGAGTTATAAAAAAAGGTTTCTGGCACAGTCTGCATTACACTAGAAGAGCCAAGTGAGAGTGATGTGCTGTAATGCTAATGTCTACACTTTGTGTAATCTGCCTCATTGGCTGGTTTTCATTGGTAAGGCCAGAGAGCCACAGCATCACTATGGTCTCTGGGTATCCCGCAGCTTACTTGTTACACCCTAAAGTGTGAGCTGTGTTGCCGTAAAATGGATGGAGGTAATAACATTGCTGGCAAGAGAGCGTTTTGGCCCATATGTAACGCATTTATCTGTCTCCAGGCCAAGCTGCGCTGCCCCTGTTGCAACACACGAGACAAGGAGACGGTACTCACCAAGTGTTTCCACGTGTTCTGCTACGAGTGTCTGAAGATGCGTTACGACACCCGGCAGAGGAAGTGCCCCAAGTGCAACTGCGCCTTCGGGGCCAACGACTTTCACCGCATCTACATCACCTAACTCCCCGAGAGGCCGAGGAGCGAGAAGGGAAAACTGTAGACAGAACCAAAGGAATAGAGAAAAAGACTATAGAAATGAAGATGTATTTCCAAGAGGTGGACATTTGTGGGATATCAGATATGTGTTCCCTGTTTTAATCTCTCTTTGGAAGGACTTGTTTTACCGCATCTTTGCCATTTGGTGACCAAACAGATAGTGACACATCTGACTGAGATTGTTGTGCTGTAGTTAATAAACACAGATGTTTGTGCAAACAGTGATGTTCTTACATGTCGAGCTGCTCTGCACTGTTTATCCTGTCCTTGCCATGTTTAAACATCCTTTCTTTTTTTATCAAGCTGGGCCCACTTTAAAATATTCCTATTGTTTAATGTATTGATAACTTGGAACTGCTGAGGTACATCTGACTGACGCAATTCTTTTCATTGTTTTGTCCTGCTGGTTTATGAAAATCCTGTGGAATCAGTGAAGCTGCATTTTCAGAATTAAAAGAAGCCGTGCTTTACAGACCCGAGGCCTGCATGTGTAGGACTAAATATGTTTCTAATACGTAAAGCACGACAGCCAAGGTTTTGTAACTTCCCTGCTTAGGCTATAGTATTAACAATGAGAGACGTCAGTGAGTTTGGTGACCCGTCAGCACATACAGCAGTGTGTGGATCACCTTGGGCAAGGTCCTCTGTGTGTGTGTGTGTGTGTGTGTGTGTGTGTGTTCATCCTGTTGCCATGGTTCCCGTTGGAGAGTTTGACACAACATCTGCAGCTTATAGTGCCTCATTACAGATGAAATCACTGCAATGGAAATTCGGCTCATATGGGTGTCCTTAGTGGGCTGCGCTGCTCCAGGTCCTGCTTTGCTAAAGGTTAGCCGTGACAGAAGAGTACAAAAACATCTGCTTAACAACATGCCTCTTACCTAATTGCGCCAATGAAACCCTGTTCCCTCTGTTCGGATGATGTGAACTATTTACTGGGAGGTGGGTTAGCGTCTGTTTGACGTTAGCTCTTGTGGGAAAGGCAGTTCGCACCATGTAGCACATGCATAAAAAGTTCCAGGCTGTGAAGAAAAAAGTTTATCGGGCATTTGGGAGCAGTTGAGTAAGACTTCTTTGAGAATTAGCTATACTGTTGGCAAAAATCAGACTAACATGTTTACATTGGCAATAGTTGTTTACTCGTATGAATGTGCACAACCTGTTCTTAATAAATTTGTAGTTTTGACTTTTTGCTAAGTGATCATTGTATGCCCCACAGCACAGATGTTGTAGTAACGGATGTTCTTTATTGTTACTAATATATGAGACAATGCTCTGTGACGGTCCAACCTGATAGCATGAGTCCACTGGCTATGTTATTGCATATTTGTGCTGCAGCAGCAGGCAACACCCAAGCCTTAATAACACCACCCTGCGTCAGGGACACTCACTATTCAAATGTCAAGTTTCCAAAAAGTTGTTTACTGCACAGGGCACTGAAGTGGACAACAGATAACGTTTATCTAGTTCTAACTTTTAGACAGACTATTTCTCTAAGGCTTTGAAAGCTGATAGTTTTTCTAGTGAATGTCATCTGTTTTTGCCTCAGTGTGCTGTTCCTCTTCTTCTGTGCATGGGACCCACACTCATGCCAGAGAGTTGTGTTTTTTGGCAGAGGGGAGCTACTGACGTACACAGGCGTGGTAATAACAATGAGAACACTATTAACTCCAGACTGCACACTCTCTGTGAAAAATGTGGAGGAAAACCAGTTGTGTAAAGTAACTAGATTGACTCAAGTGCTGTACTTAAGGACAATTTTAACGTACCTGTACTTTATTTAAGTATTACCATTTTTTGCTACTTTGTACTCCCATTAGATTTCAGAGGAATATTGTGTACTTTCACTCCACTACATTTCTTTAATACCTTTAGTTACTTAGCAGATTTTGTTTAATAATGTGAAATATAATAAACAATTAAATAAGAATACACCTGGAGTAAATCCACAAGCTACCATGAAGAGTACAAGTAATTAAAACTAGCTGCACTTTTATAACACTTTAATGCATCAATAATTATAATCAAAACACACAATATATTATTCTGAAATCTGCATAATTAGTACTTTTACTTTTGGTACTCTAAGTATATGTTGATGCGAATACTTTTCTCACGTATCATTTTGAATCCAGGACTTTTACTTGTAACAGAGTTCCTATTCCTACACTCCTACATACTTTTACTTAAGTACACTATCTGAGTACTTCGCACACCCCTGAGAAAATCCTCCGGGGTGTGGCCATAAAAAAATGAAATGTATGTATTTAAACTCTCATACTTGATGTGGTTTGATTGAAACTTTCACTAGAAGCAAATGGAGCCACACACTGAGGAGTTTCCTGTGAGTGCGCAGAGAATCCGAGCAGTACAGTACATAGGAAATGAGTCATAGGAGTTGAACTGTTAGCGTGGGTGTGTGCGCTATTAAAACAAGGCTCAGACTCCTCCGGGTGACTCACTCTGATGCTCGCTTTTCCATGCTCAAAACCAGCTCGGATTGTTAATCAGATGAACTTTTCGGGAATCGTGTAGCCAACAGCGAGCAGCTTTCCCCCGCAGACACCATGGCTTTAAACACCCTCTGCGCGCTCTGCGGACTTATTATAGCGGCTGGGACCAATTTCCATGGTGTGAGCGCACAGAAAAGTGAGTAAAATGCTGTTTTTATTTCAACAATGAGGAAACTTAAATGACAACTTTGATAGATTTTGATGAATTTTCTTTGTTTCTCTATATGTGTTATTGCTTTGATTCATTGTCTCTGTGAACATGGATTATTGTTCTCTGGTGTGGTCTGCCTTTAATGGAGTCAGATAGTGGGTTTGCTTACAGAGCCGCTTCCTTTACCAGCTGCATTTCTCACCGGTTCCGCATTCCTATCGCCTTATTTCACCCCGTCCATCCGTGTCCCTGGGCGAAGAGGACATGGTGCACTGCCTGTGTCCACTTCTCTCAAATGTAACAGTTTTGACTGTCTGAGAAACTCCCCTCCAAAAGAAAAGAGAGCTTGTGACTTTGTTTCCACAGCAGCCTAAAGTTTGGATATCATCCCAGACTCAGTCTTGAATAATTACACGAGTTTGCACCATTTCCTCAGACTTTAAACACATTTTAAGTCAAAAAGTCTTCGGTGTGTAGATCCTATCCGTGTGAAACCATCTCTACATCTGGACATCAGCTGTTGACCCACCCACCCCCTTCCAACTCATGACAAAACACAGCACCCCCACACCCAAAAACACCCTTTGTATAGGTGCTGAGAATAAGCCAATGCCATGGTCTTCTGTCCGGGAACACAATAAATGGTTCCAAATGTGCCAGATTTCCAAGTGCTGCATCATAAGAAACTTTATTGAAATCTTACCCCCTGCTGCTAAAATATTATGCTGACTGATGCAGATGTTGCCAGGCATGAATGTGAGAAAATGTTTAGTGGAATACTTCACGAGGAGTCACATTGTAGTAGAATCATTTCCTTTTAACCTCAAAATTGAGATTCATATCAGAAATGTAATCAGCAGGTTGTATTTCAGAAACAAAAGCCTTGCTCCGGGTTAGGTTTAGACCGCGGAGGTCAACCAGCAGTCACGGTTCAGTTCCTCTCTTTGTGACCTTTTCAACCTAAGAGCAGGATCCAGCTGGACCTGCTGGATGATGAATGGCTACAGGAGAAACGCTTACAAGAACTGTGACACATTTGTCCTGTGGCCACAGCTATAAAGTGAGTCAGCCCGGCTCTGCAGGCTGCGGAGGACGGGGAGTCTCCGGGGATCTGTGCACATGGCTCCAACATAACCACACTTAGAGGTCAAAATGCCTCGAACATGACTTTTTTACGGCGAGTGCCTTATGGTTTGCAGCTGTTTTATTAATGACTTGTCGACAGGTATTTGGTCCTGTGTAATGTGACCAGCTGAAGAACTGGTAATGATAACTTGTAGGCTTCAGATCTCAGGCTCTTGGAAAACCGACATGTCCTCCCAGGAGGTTACCTACTGTACATCCATGATGTTTGGGAACTCAAAAGAAAAAGAAAATGTCAAACAACCAAAGGCTGAGCTATCCTTACTTTAAAGGGGCCGTATTTTGCAAATGTTTATAATTGTATCTTGTTTCTCTACAGTGACATGTTTACATGCTTTAATGTTCAAAAAGCTCTTTATTTTTCTCTTACTGCCTGTGCTGCAGCACCTCTTTTCACCCTCTGCCTGAAACCAGAGCCCTAGCCAATAGCAGCAAGAGTGTTACAAAGTGATGTCAATGTGTTTCCGAAGTAAACAAAGTAGTCCAATTTCAGGCAGTGGGGGAGTGTGGGAGAGAAACTCCCTCTGGTGGGAACTTTGGTATTTTAGCCTTTGCAGACCATTTTTATTCACAAAAACAAAGACAACACATTACAGGAAAGGGAAAACCCTAAAATCACAATGTGTCCCCTTTAAAACATGGGTTCAATTCCAAGAACCCTGGATCCTATAAGTTTCCCATAAGCAACTTAACTGCTCGTTAAGTCCTCCTCCTCGCCCTCCACTCCATACATCCAGTTAGTTAAGCAGGTTTCCTGTTCAAAAGCCCAATATGAGACAACCCTAGTGACATCACTTTTACATCATCAGGGATATTTGTTATTCAGGATTATTTATTTTCCAAATCTCCCTCCGGAGACACGAAAGACGTCAGTCATCTGTTTTCGGTGTCAGAGAGGCGCTCAACACGTGTCAAACATTAACTGTTCTTTCTTTCTGCTCTTCTCTGTCTTGAGTGACAATAGACTTTATTTTTGACCTTTTGTTCACTTGTTTCACTAGCTGGACTTTGTGTTGTTCAGTTTGTTTGTCCTCAGTTTGACCTCACAATATTCGGTACTCTGTTGTTGTGAATGTACTGACCACAGTCACCAACCTTCATTTTCTTTTTATTTAGTTTTGCGTCAAACTCTTGACTCTCTGTGAGTTGTGGTATTGCTTTCAGTGGTGATTAAAGCAGCCAGTTCAAACATGACAGTTACTGCAAATGATGAATCAGTTCAGGCTCGGGTGGTTTCTTGTGAAACTATGGCGAGTAAACAACAGTGTGACACAAAGAAAGATTCTTATCAATCGTATCTATCAAATAGTATCCTTGTTAGGCTGTCACTGATGTATCATGGTTTCATTCTTACATAAGGCTTCATTTGTTTTGCAACAATGTTTTGAAGAGGCTTTTGTCCAACTGATGACACTATATGAACTACTTTATGCATGACCTTGAGATATTAACATGCCTCCTCACCAAATCCAGGAACCAGCAGATAAAAGCCCACATTATTAAAAAACTAAAACAGTTTCTTTACTATGCCATTGGTGTCAACTGTGTTTACATATTCCTCCCTTATCACCTGGGAAAGGCAGCGTTTTAATTGTTCAGCTGTCTGACTGCCATTGAAAGAGATGAAGCTTTCCATTGTGTCCTCTCAGAGCTGAACCTCCGATGACTACTTTCTCACCAACGTGTTCGTTTATTCTCTGGAAGTCGCACGCAGTCGCAAAACAGTTCGAAGGAAGCACTGTGAAAAAACATCCTGCTCTTCACACAGCACATGCACCTGAAATGAGTAAACCTCTCTCTTGCAATTGGGTTTACATCAGCGGTCTGACCCATAGGAATTTCCCACTTTCGTTTTATGAGAAGAAGAAAGCCACACATTTCATATAAGTCTCATGTTGTTCTGTATTACCTAAGCCAGGCTTCTGCAAGTCACCTGTTCATCATCATTTATTTTTAACTTTATTCCAGAGTCAGGAAAGTTTTGGTTTGTTTCACAAATGTATTCTTCTGTGCCTCAATGTTTGATCAGAACTCTGCAAAGTGAAACAATAAGATGCCCCTATGGTTGGTAAACCATGATAACTTTCCGTCTTGATGCTCAAGGTCGTGCACATGTTGCCCCTTTTTTCCGCCCCTGAGTCTGCCACTGCTACAAGTCATAAAATGTCACATTGTTATGTGTTCATAAGTCATGAGAAACTAACCCATTACCTCTGATGTTTTTGTGCAGGTCAGTGTGGCAGCTCAGAGTTTTGGAACTCAGATTTGGACGTTTGTCTGTCGTGTTCGTCGTGCAAACAGTACCCGAAGACCCCGTCCTGCAACACATGTAAGACAGTGAATGTAAATCACTTCCTGCCATGATTAACTGATGACACACACAGATAAATATTACTTCCCGCAAGCTGTCACACCTAACTGTTTAGTCATACAGTTTCAACAGCTCTGTAACAAGACCCCCACAATATAAATTTACAGTTTTAATGCAAACAAATAGTTTAATAATTGTATTTCCTGTATATATATGATATACATGTACATAAGCATCCATTCAGTATGTATTTATCTGCAATATTTGTATAAGTTACAAGTGACACTTTACTTTTATTTGAACTTAATTTGTCATTGGTTGATAATGTTTTTCTACAATATTTATATGCACAACAGTCTATATGTACAGTATATATTATTCCACTTTTTTGTCCAGCTTTAATGTCTTTAAAGACATTAAAGTCCAACACCTTGATTTGTTCACATTTGTGGCCAATAAAGGTGATTCTGATATATTTATACAGTGGTAACTTTTCTTTTAAGTGTTTGTAGTTTACGTTTTTTTGTTTAACCAATAGGTAAATCTGTTGACGAGACGTCTGATGTGTGGAAGCTAGCGGCCATTACCAGCTTCTCGGTGCTGGCGGTGGTTCTGGTCGGGGCGGCGCTGATTATCGGGGTCATGGTACATCGACGAAAGAACCACAAACGGCCTCTACGTGGTGAGATTCCTTCAACTCCAAAACCTTAGATTAGTTTACAATTTAGTAAAGTTTACATTTACAAGGGCCTCAGGTACAGGGGTTCAATAGGCCTGGGGCTGTCCAGGGCTAATTATGTTGAAAAATATCATGCTAGAGTTTTTTGAAAAAAAGTCATAGTATAGTTTGAGGCAAAAAACGACATAGTAAATTGAAAATATCTGAAAAAAAGTCATAGTATAGTTTGACAAAAAAAACGACATAGTATAGGAAATCGAAAATATCAGAAAAAAACTGGTCAAAGTCAGATTTTCTTTCATGGCTTAATATCTCGAAAAAAAGTCATAGTATTGTAAGTTGAAAAAAGTCAAGAAAAGCAAATAGTTTACTGCGATGGAATAACGCTAATGTTTTTGTTTTTGATGTATCACAGAACCCATTGAAGAAACTGCGGGGCCACTTTACCAAGCTTAAACCATTCAGTAAGTACCATTCTCCCTTTGTCACTACAAGGATTAGACTATATGATCATTTGTTCACACTTGATTTGGTATAAAGTCAAATTTGAATGTAAAAGTAACGACTTTCAAGCCTTGCAATATCCGTATTGGGGAGATCCTCACCAGAGAATGCTATATGTTCTAAGCTAAATCTAATTCAGCATCCTCTCCATCCACAGCCTCATCTTCCTCTGGAAACAGATGTGACAGAACCCAGGAGCGGCTGGTTCAGAGTCTGACGAGAAAACCTCTGGACCAAATACTTTGCAGGGTTTCTCTTCTTCAGAATTGGACCATTTTTTATTTATTAGACGGTCGAGTGAAGAGCTGTGCTCAGTGTAGGCCCGTCAGAGACCACAGGAGCGCCTCTCACACCTCTGTAGGATAGCAACATCATAACAGTGGTATCAATCTCAGATATTGCGTGCCTTTCATATTCCACTTCTAGGTTTGGAAGACCTTTGTGGGTTTACAGATGTTTGAAACTACAGACATTTCTTCAGAGATGCTTCACAAATCCTGTATTTTATGTAATGAATGTAACACAGCCATTCTGCGTGTTAGACAAGGTTTGATCATTTACCACAACAGCCTCTTAGAGATAAACATGTGAGATATTAAGAAGTACTGTCAGGCCCATTAAGGCCATTTGAATGTAGCTTCTAGGTGAAATGTATGTTGGCCTTGGTCCCTGCTCCTTTAGTCGTATTACAGTGAGAAAGCTGTGTTTATTCACTGTTACTGCGTCTCCTGTGACCAACACAGATCCTTTATCGCGGGTTAATACAATAACATCATGTCCGTTTTAATGTTACTAGGTTTTAGGAGATGATTTGTCACCAGAAGTCGCGCTTTTCTGTCCCGGCACTCGTAGGACAGGAAGTTGGAAACACTAGACACACAATCCCAAACTGCAAACACGTGGGAATGTCGGGAGGAATGTACCGTAGTGAAGGAAATGATACCTTCAGTGCTTCAGGAACATCAGTATGCTTACTAACTCTGAACGGTTTCAGATCTCAAGATACATGTCATGTGTCTGTTTGTAATTTCGTAGCCATTGAGCAAGAATCACGGTGGCCAGGGTTGTTGTTTTCCATTTCTTTTTTTAGTCTGCCATGTTTGTCGGTATGTTGTATTTTATGTGACGGACAAGGTTTCAGGTCGTGTGTTGGATCTGTCTGCTTGTGGGTGAACTGATGCCAATGGCAGCAAAATAAGGGAATGCCTTAAAATACACTTCTTTTAGATTTTTTATGTTATTTATTTTTAAGTATCTTGCGGTGTTGTTTTGCATCAACTGCGAGTGACAAAGCACATTTTTTTAAAAAGGACTCCGGTGAAGATTTTTGTTGAACTTCCACCAGGCCAGCCAACGATGAAACTGAGCAATAACGAACACTTCCTGCTTATTTCTCCTGCTTCCTATTTCTAATTGTATATACTGTACATGCACTGGCTTCTTTTACTTAATGCTATCTTATAAACTGCTTTTTGTAACAAATGTATTTTCTAAATAAAACTGACAATTATATTACACGTCTTGTTGATAGGGTAACATATGTACAATGACTATTAATGAGAAGAAAAAAGACACGAAACACATTAGATTTTCCAAGTCTTTTAATTCATTTTAACAATTTGCTTATATCCTAAACTAAGTTCTAACAAAGAAGTAAAAATCTACATTTTAGAGTGACAAAATAGTTATATAAATATGAATTAAATAGTGAGCAGACATTTTTGAGCAGTGAAAATCCAATAAATCAGAACATGTGGTATATGTTTTATTTAAATTACACAATAACTAATCCAGCCGTTTTCTCCTGCTGAGGGAAATCTGAATGTACATGGATCCAACCGATATTTTCCTTTAAATATTTACAGAGGTCTGAGATCGTAGTCACGTATGTTGAAAAAAAGTCTAAGGATAGTATGTCGAAAATACCAGAAAAAAACATCTTAAACATATCAGATAAGTCCTAATACGTCAAAGAAATTCATAGTTAGTACATCATAAAAAAGGATTATATGGTCAAGACATGTCATAGTATAATGCGACGGGGGGGAAAAATAGTCATAGTATAGCATTTTGAATAATATCATTAAGTCATAGTATATCATGTCGGAAAAAAGTAATCGTATCGTGCGACAAAAGTAAAGAAAATCAGATAAGTCATGGTTTAGTTTGTCAATTTTCTTTTAATAAAGTCATATTATAGTTTGACTAAATATCATAAAAGAGTCAAAAATAAAGTTGATTCAATGACAAGAGAAGGGACCCGGTTTAGTGCCACAGATGGAGTTAAACAAACATGTTTGAACTCAGGTGTGTCATTTTACACGTAGGCTACCATCGTGTATGAAAATATGTTACAGTTAGATGAATCCAAGTCATTTCAATTGATATTTGCAGGACTTTTGATAATGAAAAAACCCAAGATGGCGATTACTTTTTCAAGGCTAGTGTCAGAATACTGAATCTGATACAATGGTTAGACATTTACTCATGCACTGAAACAATAATTTCAGCATATTGCTTAAATATTACGACCCGCTAACGTACTGAGGTGAATTACCGAAGGGCTGCAGGCTGCATTTTTATTAACTTCCTGTCCTCCTTAGGCTACAAGTGTCTCATCTACAAATGTGCAAATATAACTCTAAAGACAAAACACATTTTATGGTGAAAACTGCTTCTGAAAACTACAAAAAAAACAACTTTGAATGAACGCTTTATATTCTTTCTTACAATTGCTCTCTATTGTTACAGTGTATTCTCTACAATTAAGCTGCATGAGGCGTTGCGTAACAGTTGCTAGGTAGGCAGGGCTTTCCATGAGGTATTGCATACTTCTGACCAGTGCCACACAAACTCTTAACGCATGACGTGTTAATATCTAAGGCATAAAGAAAATCTGATTTCATTTTGTTTCCCAGGAGTTCCTTCTTTGCTAGATTTCTGATCTGTGAACAGAAACCACTGAAGGACCAACAGGCTTGTTAGACAACTTGGCTAACAAAATATAAAAAAGAACCCAGAGAATAAATAATTGCACATTTCTCACAGAGCGTAATGGTTCATGAACTGGACGGTGAAGATGGAAGAGGCTCGTCCTTGTGAATCCATAAAGCCCTCGCTGTCTGTGGTAATACTTGTGCTTGGCCGATCGTTTGGCCACATGTGTGTTGTTTTTAAATGAATAGTCGTGTTTTATTCATAAAAAGGGAAAAAATACAAAAAGGGACCACTTTCACCTCACTGCTGCAATACATTAATGTTTTGACTGTGGCTGAGGAGATTTACAAATCAGAAAATGGCTATAAATAGAGATGTCCCGATCCCATCACGTGATCGGGGCCGATCACGTGGTTTTCAAAAGATCGGAAGAAAAAAAATCGGGGATCGGGATGTTTTTTAAATACTTTTTTTTAAATTTTGTATTCAATGTTACAAAACAAAAATGACCATGTTCAAGTCTTAAAGTCATCCTGAGGAGACTGCCAAGGCACA
>NW_011343669.1:96374-130716 GCF_000735185.1 Notothenia coriiceps | reverse complement strand
ATGTTTTTTAAATAATATTTTTTTTAAATGTTGTATTCAATGTTACAAAACAAAAATGACCATGTTCAAGTCTTAAAGTCATCCTGAGGCCTTAGTTTTGGTTTCAAATTACAGAACATCATGTATGTGTTGCTTCTTTGGGGCTTGTTTTCATAGACCTGGTTGTTTATTCTCTCAAATCTGGCAACAGAGTGGGCAGGGCGCAGTGTCTAATTGTAGCAGTAAGCTAACGAGTACTGATAAGCTTTATTTTTGTTTTGATCCAATGCTGCACAACTGAACTGATCCAATGCTGCTGTGAAAGAAAGAAGCTATATCCATGTTGGATAGAATATCCAATTTAAATTTAAAAAAAAACTTAAGGGACAACTTGAACGCTTTTTTTCTTTTTTTTCTCTTAATGCATTGCATAAAGATCGGATCGGGAAAAATCGGTATCGGCAAATTGTCAAAATCAAATGATCGGAATCGGATCGGGATCAAAAAAAGGTGATCGGGACGTCCCTAGATATAAATGATGTAACGGACAATAAAAAAAACCTGTATTAGTTTACAGAAGGGCTGGGCAATACACTGATATTATTGTGACTAAAGTCCGTGACTAAAATCCTTCATCCGGTTAAATATCGTTAAAAAAAAATTGTATAGCATTAAAGTTGAAGAAAGGATGGTTTTCGGACAAAAAAAACGGTCTTTTCTTCAATTCCTGCAATATATATATTGCAGGGGGGAAAAAATATCGTGCAGCCCTAACATCGATAGCATTTTATTATAAGTTTAATTCCATTATTTGCCTTTACTGTATTATTGGTTATCACATTTTTGTGTAATCTAGACACAAATATCCATGTCAAGGTATTCACTTAGAAATATAGAGATTTTCTCTATATCGCCCGGCCCTGGTTTACAGTTAACAAGAAATAAACCAAGAAGAGGTTTGTTAAAATTATACTGCTACACTTTACTTGACATTTTAGGCACTGGCACTTCAACATTACGGATGCGTCTCAGAGGATTGAGATGGACTTTAACGGGTGAGCATGCACTACACGTGCATCTGCAGCCAACTGTTGGAGTGAAGAACGTCTGAGTTGAAATGGCACGTGGAAAGAAACTGCTCACTTGTGAACCTGATTATGTACAATGTTTAACACGTCAGGTGAGTTCCTTTTTAAGGTTTACCCTGAGTGCAGCCAACGATGCCTGGCTCATTCATTCCTGCTTGTTGTAACTGAGAACTAAATACAAATCGACTGATGGCGTTCCTTAAAGGCTACATGAGTTTTAGAAGACAGAATTTTTTTTTTTTTTACAACATTCATAAAAAAGCGATTCTGTTAAAATATGCACATAACAGGAATAAATTAATGAAAACATCATTTTTTTTTTAGCATACTAAGTCACTTGACGTAATTATTATTAGCAGTACGACTATTTACTTGATAACGTGATTTGAGAAAATCACTTTGCCACTGCCCTTCGGACACGCCCAGAGGTATTTGACTTACAACAGGCTTGCCATTTTTGAAATCCAAAAAGGAAAGTGAGCAGTCCTTTTGGCAGCTAACAAAAGGAGTCAGAGATAAATATAATATGTATTACTTTGTTTCCTAAGGAACACACAGAGGCACTGAACACAATTAAACATAGCAAGAGAAGATACTGTCTTTCAGAAACATGTTGTCAGTTTCCTCACATGGACCTGGGCTGCACTTTTCTGATCACTTTGGTTGGTTTGTCATTGAGGAATGAGCCGCGGCTTATATTATCAGCCGCCTTGTATTCTGGTATCCTGTTGATCAAACAAAACATTCAGTCCTAATCAGAAGCTGACCAGTAGACCCTGTGGAGGACGTGAGTCACCAGGAGGTAAGACAGAAATGAAATGTCTTCAACGAAAGCTTCGGAAATAAAAAATACTGTTTTACAATTACTGAAAGAGGGATGAATAACAGATAAATAAGAGGGCTGCCTATCCTCGTCTCTTGTACGCTCTGGAATCTGTTTTCAAAGGAAAGACCCCATGTCCAAGTCCATAAACGCGTTAGCATCCATGCTATAAGACGCGTCGTAGCTCTGGGTGTTCTGGTGCAGCTTCTGATGGTGCCGCAGGTTGGACTTGCTGGAAAAGCTCTTGTCGCACTGCTGGCAGGCGAAAGGCTTCTCTTTGGTGTGGATCCGGCGGTGGCATATGAGCTGAGTGGACACTCGGAAAGCCTTGCCGCACTCCAGACACTGGTAGCGCTTCGGCTCCGTGTGAATGCGCCGGTGGTTCTTGAGGGCCATCAGGTTGGTGAACTCCTTCTGGCAGACGGAGCAGAAGTAGGAGCCCGTCTTGTGGCTGTTCTTGTGGTTGAGGAGGGAGCCGGCGTGGCGGTAGGTGCGGCCGCAATGATCGCAGACGTGGCTCTTCTCCTCCGTCTCGTTGCTCTTCTCTGAATCAGCGATGCTCTCTGGAATATGGGACAGAGGGGGAGGAACCGGTGTGAGCATCCCGTCCATCCCCGTGGTTTGATCTATCCCTGAGTCCCAGCCGATGTCGTCTACGGGTTGGTCCCCGCTGTGTTGGTAGGGGTCCTGAGCCCCCTGGTGCTGCTGGTAGCTGGACGCTGGCTTGGAGTGCACCCCCATGTGGCTCTGCAGGTGAGCCAGCTGACAGAAGGTCTTGCCGCACTCGGGGCAGCAGTGCCGCCTCATCTGGGAGTGAATCTGTAGAGTGAGAGGGTCAGGAAATGTCTGCAGACACAAGGAACAGTGGTGCAGGCTTTCGGAGTGTGTCTTTTTATGGTTGAGTAGGGAGCCAGCGTGGCGGTAGGAGCGCCCACACAAGTCACACCTGCAGCAGGAATACGTTCATATTCAATGCCTGGTATTACACTGTACCCCAAATCATTAGACACAACACTGAACTCTTTGTTAGCTAGCCTGAATTATTTACTTGAGCTTTAAAAAATATCTTTTTTTTTTTCATTCACAGCTTTTGAGGTTTTCAAATGAATTGTATATTTCTCACCTTTAAAAGAATGTGGGAGAACCACATATATTTCATTTGACTCATAATAATAAGTTCATCAATACAGGATTTTTTAAGCTGATACTGTCGCGTTAAAAGTCCAATAACAGTTGGCTGATATTTGATAAGTAAAACAAAAACAACATTGCTAATAATGATTGTTTTAATTTATTTTTAAAAAAGATTAACAACCAATATATTGGACTGGGACATTTTAGAGATTTATAAAAACTTTTGAGTGTTTATTTTTAAAATATCTAGAAATATAAAGAATCAATGAGAAGCTAATATAATGGCTGATGAACGCCTTGCAAATGTATCAATTAGATCAGGATATCTTTGTTAAAAAAGATATAAAAACGACCCAAATGACAACTAATACACAAAATAAGACTTACACACTCAGTTGACAGTTACTCACATGAAGCACTTGTCTCCGCGCTCTGTCTGCTGCACCCCGGCTCTCGGGGCGTTCTCCTGCCCTCGGCGGCAGTGGTGCCTCTTCAGGCCGGACCGGCCCTGGAAGCTCTTCCCGCACGCAGAGCACCTGAAGTGACTGGCCGCCCGGCTGTGGATCCTCTGGTGGTTGTGCAGGATACTGGCGAGGCGGAAGGCCTTTCCACACGTCAGACACACGTACTTCTTCTTCTGCGTGTGGATGCGCGTGTGATTGCGTAGAGCCATGGGGTTGGTGAAGGGCTTGGAGCAGAAGGTGCAGCTGAAGTGTCCGGTCTTGTGTGTGTTTTTGTGGTTCAGGAGGGAGCCTGCGTGGCGGTAGCTGCGGTTACATATCATGCACTTGAAAGGCCGCTCCTCTTTAATCCGAATCATACTTGTTTGTGCATCACTTCTGCCTGGTGGTGCATCACAGGTGTGGGTAGTGAGCTTGTCAACAGAGACAAAGGCCTTCTTACATTCCTTACACTTAAAGGCTCTCGGTTTGAGGACCTTCTTGACTCCGGCCTTCTCCTTTCTGAGGTCCGCACAAACGTGGGCCAATAGTTGCTTCTTTCCCCTAAACCCTTTCCCACAGTTTGGGCAAGAATGCTTTTTCAATGCAAAGTGGGTGCGCATGTGGTTCTTCATCGCTAGCTGATTGGGGTAATTGTTATTACAAACGGAACAGTAGTATTCGCCTGTTTTATGGGAGTTTTTATGGTTAACCAGACTTCCTGCGTGGCGATACGTACGGCCACACTGGTCACAGGCGAAAGGCCGTTGGTCACCCGTGTTCTCAGATTTGATGGAGGTCTCACACTTTGTTTGTTCTATCTTCCCTTCAAATACTTGCTTGCGGCGTCGAGTGGAGGGAAAAGCCTGATTGGTGTTTGGAGTTAAGGACTGCATTCCTCCATCTGGCCTGGTCCCATTCATCTCCATGAGGGCCTGGATCTGGTTGTTTAGGTCTTGGATTTTGGCTTGGTTCTCCTTGTGCCTTTTCAGGTGGTTTATTAACTGCTTCTGAATTTTGAAAGCTTTGCCACACTCATTGCAAGAATGCCTGGAGAAAGAGACAAAGCATAGGGGTAATCTGTGTTTGCAAAAGGGTTAGGGTTAGAACAACTGTCTAAAAGTCACAAAACTAAAATGGTTTAACATTTAAATCACAATTTCCAACTAGCATTAAGATAAGTGACAAATATGAGAATTAGACATGTTTGAATGATGTACATCTGAACTGACCTCTTTTTATCAAAGTGTGACCGTTGATGGTTTTTGAGGGCCAACAGGTTGTAGAAGCGTTTCTGGCAGACGAGGCACCTGAACACACCAGTTTTGTGGGACTTCTTGTGGTTAAGGAGGGAGCCGGCGTGTCTGTATGAACGCCCACACTGATCACACTTGTACTGCCGATCTTTAGTATCAAAAGTCTCTTTGTTATCAGTCGTGTCATCATGCTGGGAGACATCATTCCCTTTCATTTCCTGTTCAGTATGAGTCAACTTCTCTGTCCTCTCAGTGGAGCAGCCATGGTTCGTAAGATGATGGAGGCTGATGCAGAAGATGCCGCAGCGGCCACAGATACTCTTTACATCCTCCTTGGCTTCAGACACGCCGCTCTTGTTCATGTCTAACTGATTAACACTGTCCACTTGCTCTTTGTCGTGTAGAAGCTGATGAGTGATCAAGTCTTGACTGTTGGCAAAACTTTCCCCACATGTGCTACAGATCATCATCTCCTCGGCCTCCTCGTCTTTCACCTCTTCATGGGAGGACATAGAGGAAGGTCCAGAGCTTGCAGGAGTGCCATGGGACTGTGTGTGTCCTCGGAGATGGCTCCTAAGAGCCCTCATGCTGGTGTAGGTGTTTCCACATAAAGAACACTGACAAAGGTCTCCATCTTCCTCATCCTCTTCAGCGTTATCCCCTTCTCCGCCACTATTCATCTGATTACTTCTTATTTCCTCATGGAAGTTTTGTTCAAAGTAACTTTGGTCGTGGTTACCATTCAGACCTTGGAAGTCTACATTACTCCCTGGAATTTGAACATCATTACTGTCCTTGAAATTGACAACACTATCATAGTCACTGCTCGTAGTGTCATGCTGCTGCTGTAGCAGTGGGCAAACGTGCGACTTAATCCCTGCAATGTCTGCGAATGTCTCACTGCAGTCTGCACACATGTGCCTCTGCGTCAGGTGGTCATCGTGAGGTAGATGCACAGTCATATCGTGGGGGAACTCCGGATTGAACTGCTCATGGTACAAAGCTCCATTGCTGTCTTCCAATCCATTCTCCTGATTC
Source organism: Notothenia coriiceps (assembly GCF_000735185.1). Lineage (NCBI taxonomy): Eukaryota > Metazoa > Chordata > Actinopteri > Perciformes > Nototheniidae > Notothenia > Notothenia coriiceps. The sequence goes on along the minus strand of NW_011343669.1, from coordinate 124,958 downwards.
ATATCAACTAGAGGGAAGATGCCATCCTCCTCCTCCTCCTTCTCCTCTTCCTTCTCCTCTTCTTCCTCCTCCTCTTCCTCCTCCCCCCCCTCCTCCTCCTCCTCCTCCTCCTCCTCCTCCTCTTGAGCGTAGAAGCCCTGTTGGTTATCCAGAGTCAGAGGCTCTGAGGAGAGCCAGTCTCCGTCGGCGTCGAAGCCGAACGATGACGACTGACCTTTGTGGACACGGAGATGACTTTTGAGGGCGGCCAGGTGAGGGAAGCTCTTTTCGCAGATGGAACATTTGTAAATCCCTACCTGATGTGACCTTTTGTGGTTGATGAGGCTCCCAGAGTGCCTGTAGCTTTTGCTGCAGATTTGACACTTGAAGGGGCGCTCAGCAGATTCTACACTTGAACTCTCTTCCATTGCAGTTGCACTGTCAGTGTCAAGCGTCAGGAGAGGATTGAGAGTACTTGTGTCAATGATTGAGGGTTCTCCCTGAGTGCTATTGGAAGGTGGTGTCTGATTGTTGGAGCAGTCCAAGTACATCTGACTGTTACTTCTAATCTGTTCTAGGGGCAGATCAAACCCTCCATGATTATCTATTGATGATACTGAGGGAACGTTATTAATAGGAGATGCATACAAATTTGACTCGGGCGAGGCAATACTGTTTTCATAGGACATATTGTGATCCTCGGACAAGGTGTCTTGAAGCCCAAATGACAGTGAAGAAGAGTTATGCATTTGGATGTGTTCCTGGAACTCTTCATCATTGGGGAATAGAACCTGACATAAATGGCAAAAGTTTACTGGAGCATCCTGGCTCTGGGGTGAAAACTGGTCCAGTGGTGCCCCAGTGTATGACCCCCCCACTGAATCTGGTTCCGTCCCACTTCTCGTTTTGTGAGATCTCTGATGGCTGTAGAGGGCAGCCATGTTATTGAACAGTTTGCAACACACGGTGCACTCAAACTTTCCCACTTGGTGAGTCTTTTTATGATTGGTCAGGCTTCGATGATGTATGTATGATTTGTCACACAGGTCACATCTGAAAGGCCGATCTGCTGCATCATCAGATGTTTCAGATTGTGCGTTATAAACAACATCCGTCTTGTACTCAGCTGGGCTATTTTCTGTAGAAATCCCAACACCAGCCAACTGCTCAATGGGGTGATCATTTTCTATTTCATCATCTTCAGGTATGGGATATTCCATGTCTACCTTCCTATACGAGCGGTCCTTTACTCGCCTGGTAACATGAACCCTCTCATGTGTGGATAGCTGTGATGCCAGACGAAAAGATTTTTCGCATTGGTCACAGGAGTACTTTTTCTGATAGTTGTGACTTCGGAGATGACTCTTCAGGGCCAGAGAGTTGGAGTTTTCTTTACCGCAGATGTCACATTGAAAAGAACCCACTTCGTGTGTCTTTTTGTGGTTAGCTAGGCTACCAGCATGTCTATAACCACGTCCGCATTCATCACATTTAAATTTTCGATCTTCCTCTTGTTGAAGGTGAGCATCCATGTGCTCAAGCAGACTGGGCATGTTGGGACATACAATGTCGCATTGTTTGCAAGGAAAACTTTTTGTCCTGCCCGGGTCTTGCGCCGCCATAACAAGATGACGTTTCAAATAACTGCACTAGACACACACTGCATGAATATTCAAGAGGGAAATGCATCAGATGCCTTTATCGTCCTTATACGCAGAAGGTAGGTATTTACAGTAAGGTCCAAGTGTCATGGGAGGTAAAACAGCAGAGGTCATTGAGAACCAGTTCTGCCCAATCAGGATTGGCTTGAATTCAGGAGAAGCAGGTAGCTGTTGTGGAAAGAAGGAGTGACAGTTAGCAGTTGTGTATACGTAAACAATAGTATTCAGTTGTAAGCATTGAGTTATGTATACATTAAAGAGAGCTACAAATAACCTACAATCCAATTATACATGTAAATACACATAAAGATGTAAAGGTTTATTCCTCAAACTATTCTTCTATACAAATGTACATTTTAACCATGTCAGTTAAGAAGCTACATTGAACAACTACTAATGTGTATGCCTCAAAAGGGTTTGAACCCTTATTTAAACCTATAAAAGTAAATTCATCTTTTGAAAAGCCAGCCACAGTAAGGTAATGTTTCATATGTAAAAGAACAATTGTATTTTCTACAGAACTACCCACTACAATGTGTCCTACCCCTTCATTTGCATTGATTAAGCATCTTAACATTACATAGTAAGTTGTCCACTATAAAAAGGACACAATGTTACAATTTGGTAACAATGATCAAAATAAAGCATCCTTTCTTTGTTTCCCGTTGTCCTTATTTGTACCCTTTTTTCTAACCATTACAATTAATACTTTAAATGGAATTTATTAAAAAAAGAGTTTTAAATTATCCGCTGTATAAACCATATATTTCCAACAGAAGACAAATAATGATAACGTGTATTAACATGCTGAACAAACAGGAATAAGAACAAGAAAAAGCAAGGTATGTGATAAAGTGTAATAAAGATATGATATTCATGCCACACAATCTAATGGGTTACAGAGTCGGCAGAAGGTAACCAGCCTCATGGTAAAATAGTTAGTAAATTAAATGTAGTTAGCTAGAAACGGTAACCATGTTTAGCTATATCTCTGCCGTAGCAAGCTAACTGACCTAGCTTTGTCAATAAACCGGGAAACGCCTATCTCTACTGATTTATTACCACAACAAACACCACACATTTTCTGTTCCATTGTTAACAACATCTGAATAATACCACTCATTTTTATTTTATTATACAGAGCAGGCAGGCAGGTTAACTATGATTAAATTCGTGTAAAACAGTTGGCAAACGTTAGCCCGCTACCAACTAGCATCATCGAGGCTAGCTAAACAAACATTGCACCAAAAAGCCAAGAAGTCGTTTTAAAACCGGAATCACGGCGTGGACAAAAGCGACAGATTAAATACCTGAAGAAGGGCTGGTTCAACGCTAGCCTCCAAATATATTACTTAATTCATCCATTTGAAAATAGCGTTATTTTTGTGTTAAAGGGCAACCCCGTTTTTTCCCAATTGTCTTTTCTTCTCCCATCACCATTTCCACATTGCTCTTGTTGCTAAGGAACAGGAAATGTGCAGCAGAGAAATACTTCCCCCTCGAGTTGTGACCGGAGGGGCTCAGCGTTAAAGTAACCCCACATTCAATTTAAATAGAAACATGTCTATCACACTGAGTGAAGTAAAGTAACTACATTTACTTTAGTTAGGTATTTAAATGTGTTGTTACTTTGTACTTCTACCCCACTACAATTCAGAGGTAAATCGTTTACTTGTATTTACTCCACATTTATTTATTACAATTTAGTTACTCTACAGATGTAATATTAAATACGACTTTAGTTACACCTGGAGCAACTTCCAAATATAACTAACTAACTATAGCTAACATATACACAGTAATTAAATAAGCTGCAACTTAACTAGCTTTGATAAACATCAATTCATCAATAGTTATAATCAAAACATAGAATAAATATTCTGAAAATAGGCTAATCTGCATTATCGCTTTTGGCACTTTAATGCTTGATGCTAGTACTTTTACTTTTAATTAAGTACATCATTTTAGTACTCATTCCACCACTGATGCTGTTTTTTGTGATACAGATTAAGCTAATCTCAGTTCCTGACAGCCAATGTAGGTTAGCCTACGTAGCTAAAGCTGCCATTGACTTTATATAAAAAAATAATCTGTAGCGTTCATGTTTCCATTATGAAATGAAACCCAGTGGCTTCATTCTTTCTGCTGTGAATTATCAAGGGGTTTCTGATACATTTATATGCCTTATCTTGATATTTATTTACCGTTAAACGCATTAAATTGTTACACACTTGGCTTGCTGAGAGCTTTCGTCATCATGGTCCTAGAGCCGTCCCCGCCCTGCAGACAGTCAATCCCCGAGACTCACAGTAAAAGCAGCCGTACACAGAGACGCTTTTCCGGCCACTCGATCAACTATTAATGCCCTGATCCAGGTAAGAAAGACCTTTTATTTTTCTCAAGCACATACGATACAAAAAAGGCGGCTTAATGTTAGCAAAATCCATCCCGCATAACGATGATGATGACGACACTGTGGAGAGAATTGCTGCAGCCGGTCCTAAAGCCAGCCATTTTGAGTGTGTTAAAGTCTTTAGCGAAAGAGAGCTAAGCGAACATGAATACGTACTTATCGTATCCGGTTGTTAACAACGTCGCACTGACTCGTGATCTTTGATCCTCTCGTGGGGTCGGGCACATGTCAGTCATGCAGACAGTGTGATCTGTGTCATTGCATCGCCGACTTCCTCTGGCATCAAAGCGGTTAGCTTATTGTCCCTGAGGTCCTAATGCCAGCCATTTTGTGATTAAATGCACACCCACATATTTGTGTTATTATGTTATTATTCGGATTATTTTATGGTCCCCTTTCACAGAAAATCAGCTATTATAAATCATATCTGTCATAGGAATGTGATGTCTATGGTACAACCACCTTATCCTCTTATGCTGCTAATGATCTGTTTATTTACATAACTAATACACATTTATTTCTCTGCAGTTATAAAGATGGCCTCTCCTCCGCCGGGCAGCCCCCCTCTTGCAGAGCAGCACATCCCTCCTGCACAGGACGAAGAGAGCCAACAAGATGAAGAGCTGGTGAAAGATCAGCCTGCGAAAAAACGTGGCAGAGGCAGGCCTCCAAAATCCAAACCTTCCTTCAAATGCTCTGCGTGCACGGAGGCTTTCAGGAGTCTGTCGGCGCTGCGGAGCCACAAGCTTTCGGCACATGTAAAGGACGGCCAGCCGCAACACTCGTGCTCTCAGTGTACGAAAACATTCTCGAGCAAGGCTCAACTTTCAAAGCACGAGCGCACTCACTCGGCCCAGCGTCCCTTTCAGTGTCCCGACTGTCACAAGGCTTACAAGACTCCCACAGAGCTACGCAACCATAGCCGCTCTCACACTGGGGAGAAGCCATTCGTATGCACAGAGTGTGGTAAGGCCTTTATGCAAGCTATATGCCTGAGGATCCACATGACACAGCACAGCGGGGAGCGTCCTTACTCCTGCCGTCAGTGCTCAAAGAGCTACCCCACCCTGTCTAAATTGAAGGTTCATATGCGCTCTCACACAGGAGAAAAGCCATACTTCTGTGCTGAGTGCGGCAAGAGTTTCGCAGATCCCTCTGTGTTCCGAAAACACAGAAGGAACCACCAAGGCCATCGGCCGTATGCCTGTGATGAGTGCGGGAAAACATACACAGAGCTGAAGGACCTGAAGAACCATGAGCGCTCGCACACTGGAGAGAAACCCTTCCTGTGCTCAGACTGTGGCAAAGCTTTCTCCCGCTCCTCCTCTCTGGCCTGCCATCAGCGCATCCACTCCCAGAACAAGCCCTATCAGTGTGAGCAGTGTGGCAAAGGCTTCACCCAGCTCTCCTCCTACCAGTCTCACCTCCGCACGCACTCTGGAGAGAAACCCTTCCTCTGCCCGCAGTGTGGCAAGATGTTTTCCGACCCCTCCAGTTTCCGGCGCCACCAACGGGCCCACCTGGGTTTCAAGCCGTACCCCTGCGATAAATGCACCAAGAGGTTCAGGCAGCCGGCTGATCTGGCCGTGCACGAGCGCGTCCACTCTGGAGAGCGTCCTTACAAATGCCAGAGCTGCGACAAGGCCTTCGTAGCGTCCTGGGATCTGCGGCGCCACATGCTCGTCCACACGGGGCTTCGGCCCTTTTCCTGCACAGAGTGTGACAAGTCATTTGCAGAGCGCTCCAGCCTCAACAAGCACCGGCGTGTGCACTCTGGGGAGAGGCCGTTCAAATGTGAGGAGTGTCTGAAGTCCTTTGTGGTTTCCTCCAGCCTGCGCAAACATGAGAGGACTCACCTAGCTGAGCATGCTGAGCAGCAACAACAGCAACAACAACAACAACAACAACAACAACAACAAGAACAAGAACAGCAACAAGAGACGGAGGCCGGGTCAGCGTCAGGCTTCACTGCCCACACAACTCTCCCTCAGTTCTCCTGCACTCACTGCGATGCTACGTTTGGCAGCTGGGAGGAAGTCCAGGCGCATGAGAATCTCCACTCGATTGATTCTACGCCGCCGACTGTTGCCAAAATCGTGCCAATGGGCTTGCACGTCTGTGAGAGCTGCCAGGCAGAGTTTGCACAGCTGGCAGACCTGCAGGAGCACGAGAAGCAGCATCCGAAGCCGAGACCTCACGTCTGCGACAGCTGCGGCAAAGGCTTCCTCAACAAATCTGGCCTGCGTAAACACCAGAAGATCCACTCCACCAGCAAGCCCCACAGCTGCCCGCACTGTGGCAAAGCATTCCTGTTCGCTGCCTACCTTCGCAAGCACTTACGGACTCATGCAGACGCCCCCCCGGCCCCCACACAGCTCAGTGACATAAACATTATCCACACCGACCCGCTTCCTTCTCCTCCTCTTCCCAGTGAGGTTCCCTCCTCCACTGTGGAACCCAGCGCCATTTCCCTGACCGTTCCCGTGACCGTACCTGTGACGGCTTTACAGACTCTGCCGGAGTAGCTAGTCAAAGAAGAGGGCCATTACACTTTTATTTGACTGTTTAGGAATCTTTATTACATTCATATTTATCCAGTGGCCTTAAATCTTTTTAGATGACGGGTCTAATGAAGTGTTATTTCTCAAAAAACTTTAAAAAAAACCTCATTAAAGTCTACTTCATGTCAATTGTTACAGTTTTGCTTTATCATGATATTGGAAATATGATTGTGTTTTAAAATATATATAATTCACTACTATGAAATGATGTAATCTGTTTGTGACAAACATGCTCATCACTTAAGATGTTGTGATTTCAGGTAAATGTCTTTTCAATCCTTTTAAAGCCTTTGTTCAATTCTTTGAATTCACATGTTGAGTTGGAAACAATTATTTGTAACTGTTTTACTTTGTAAATATCAAACTAATAATACAAGAATTGTCAAGTAAACCAAAAAAAAGAAAGAAAGTCGGTTTTTATACCAATTAAAAATGTGTAATGTGTACTTACTGAAGACACTGACATTTCATGCACCTTTAAAGCAAAAGCGTAGTTTTCCATTAGCGGCTGCAGCTCTAGAAGGTGAGCTCTTACTGCTACACTCTTTATTTCCATTAATGACACCTTAGGTACCTGGAAGTACATTAAGCAACACTTCAATCCATAGGTGCAATCTGTCCATTTGCTGTGACATTTCTGAATGCTAAAATTAACATGCTTAATGCATCCGTGTTTCCTTTGTGTTCCTGCTCTGCGACCTACTGTACATCCCATCAATAAACTTATTTCAACATGCAGCGAAATTATAACATTTTGAGCCTTCATAAGATTCTGTTTGAATTTACAGAACATACTCAGATCCCGATAAAACAAAACATGTCTTAAACTGTATTATGTACAGTATAAGCCAGATTGAAAGGGACATGATCTGTCTCAAATATGTTATCAGAAGTGGTTTGTTTTTGCTTCCAAATACCTGACACATTCTGCATTAAAGAAAGTGCTCATTAATGGCCCATTTCAGAATCATGTATATCGTATGTAATAATATTCAGTGATAAAATAATATTTACATGACTTCAATATTGTAGCCTAAAAAGGTGCAAATCTGTAACTCATAACTTAAATTAATAAATAGATTTCTCCAAAAAAGGTAGTGTAATAAGAAGTATACTAAATTGAAATAGAAGTATCCTAAACATGGTATTAAAGAACAGGACTTGAGTAAATGTATTTAGTTACATTTTTTAATTTAATTTAATTTTACCTTTATTTAACCAGGATAGGTATCATTGAGATTAAAAATCTCTTTTTCAAGAGAGTCCTGGCCCAAGAATGGTAACAGCACAGTTTCAGACAGTTTTAAAGTTACAAACAATTAAAAAACACACAATCACAACGCAGTCATACACCAAGTTTAGCCAAAGCATTTACAGACACAGCGGCCTGCTTCGAGGTCAGTTAAAGTTGCTTTGAGTGTTTCTAATGAGACCAGCTCTCTGAGTTTCAGCTCAGTTTGAAGCAGGTTCCAAGCTTGAGGGGCAGTGTAACTGAACGCCCTTTTCCCAAGTTCAGTACGGACCTTTGGTACAGTTAAAAGGAAAAAGTTCTCTGAGCGAAGCCGATAGGATCCAGTGCATTTTTTATTTATGTACATACTTAGATAAGGGGGAAGAGCACCAAGAATAGCCTTATATATAAGGATGTGCCAATGTTTCAGTCTACGCGTGGTCAGGGAAGACCATCCAACACGAGTGTATAGATTGCAGTGGTGCGTTAAGGATCTGAGGTTTGTGATGAATCTCAGTGCACCGTGGTAGACCGCTGTTAAGGCTATGGCATCTAATCCTGTATGCTCTCCATTGCTCACTAACACTTTTTTATTGACCCTTTTTTTCTGATTTGAAATATATAAATTATATGAACACCTTCTCACTATCTTTGCATTGATGCCTTTTCTTAACCTTATTCAGAGAATATATTTAAACAACAATAATGTATGATTAAATGTTCTTTTGCTTTGCCAAGTCTGGTGCCAGAGACTACATTCATTACAATTACATTCTCATAATTAAAACTTCACTAACTGTTGAAGGTTTATTAGTTGTGTGCTGTGTTTTTGCTGACATAGCGTCAGCTGCTGATTGTGTTTCTGAGTCAGGTTTTCCAGTGTTTTGGTTGGTGGTTCATTCACGCCCATGAGCACTGCACTGCATCAGCAGTTTTGATGCAACGCTGAAAGAAATCTTTTGAAGTCTCACTCTGAGAAATGAGTCTCTTTATGACCGTGTTTTATGTTGATACGCTGCGTTACATTATTTATATTGTGAACTATTCCAGGGATCTTCATTCAGCCAGATCAGCCAGTCAGAGTCAAACTGCAATCCTTTCCATTCATGACTTGAGTTGCTTCCAGCGAGATGAAAGGTGGAGGCTGACTGTTGGCTAGAGTTTATGTTCATTCTTCCGCGAGATGGACTTCCTGTTGCTGTGCTTCATGGTGTAGAGAAGTGCTGCACCAGCGTCTGTTAGAGACTGGTGGGAGGAGAGTCAAAGTAGGAATTAACAGCAGAAGTTATGCAAAACCAGAAAAGTATTAAAGTAATAAAACATTTTAATTTACAAGGACATGAAAGGGATTACCTGTGAGTCGGAAACAACTGATTTTCTCTGGAAAAACAAAAGGATAAAGTTAAATTATGCAATTTTAACCAACATGAAACTTCAAACACTGTATAAACTCACCCTTGTGAAGTTATGTATGTTGTTGTATATAGGCTCCATGGTTTTAACCCATTCTTGGTATGTTTGATGGTCCTCTGCACTGCTATTGTGCTCTCTGCAAACAGACAGACTCACTTTAAGTACAGTTTCTGCAGCCCAAAGAATACTGCATCTAATAAACAGCATGCGTTCAAGTATACATTATACAATTAAATAACATGATGCAACACTTTATTACTGACCCACCCAGTTTATTGGGCAAGGATCAGAGACACCCTACCATTTTACTGCTGATATATGTTTTTCTTTGAAAGCTTTAACAACAGTAAACCGTTTTAACCAGTTTGAGGTAATAATAATGGTCTTTAAAGCATACAAATGAAGAGCAAGCTGATTTAGTTGCCTCTGTTTCAATTTCTGTAATCGAATTCAAGTGTCATAATGCCATCTAAATCCATTATTGATCATAGCCTTTGATCCTTTCTTATTTTATTCACTTGCACTATTGGACTTGTCTTTATTTCTGTCGTTCTCTATGGGTGTATAGAACTGCATTAACCCTCATTAAATTCATCTATCAAGCATTAAGCAGTTCTTGCTCTACACGTTGGCCACACGTCGGAGTTTTCCACACCCAAACACCCCGGTCCTCACATGGCTCTCTCGATCAGCTTCCTCTGCAGCTCTCCTTCCCTCCTGGCGTCCAGGAAGCGTCCTCTGACAGCCAGAGCGGCGCTGGCCTGAGACGAGTTGAGCTGAATGATGGCCAAAGAGAGGGAGGACAGGGCGGCCGAGCTGAGGAGGAACACACACACTTTGTTATGAGAGTGCTTACCGCTGAAGCCTTCCCATTGTATTATGTACACACACACACACACACACACACACACACACACACACACACACACACACACACACACACACACAGGCCACTTTGTATCAGCTCAGAATATGAATTGCACGACCTTCATGAGGAATATGAAGCAGGCAGACTGAGTGGAGAGGTTTACTGTGTGACCAAATGTTAGAACGGATACATGGTGAAAGGCTCCTGTTTCTCAGCAACAGCCAGTCTGCTTTGCCTCAGGGTTTACTGAGATTGGAATAAAATAATACATCTAATCAAAATTGTTGTCCTCAGGGTGAAAACGCCTCGTTGATTAAAGATTTAAGAAGGTAATGACTTGTTTAAGATTACAAGGAGTAGGCCGTAAGCATGCAGCTCATTGGTGTGATGGAATCTTAAACCCCAAAAGTAAGAGAAGCTCAGTTATTATGGAAACGTCTTCATCACCTGTCATCAGTAACCTCTCGGTCTGCAGTGATCACTCTGAGCACCGTCCGTCCTCTCCTCTGACGGTACCTGATCTGCAGCTGGATGGAAACATGGCTGCCAGAGGCCGGCGCCAACACTGGAGAGAAGCACAACAATATATTTAGAGTCCAGGGTTTTTGGAGCACAGAGGAAAAACATGTTTATTATGTGTGTTAGAATGAAAGTACACTTTGTCAAATACTGTAATTTTCCCCCTAGACTTTCAATTGACACTTAACAAATAAGAAAAACAGACGATATAATTAGATGATATGACCCAGTACTACTAATCTAGTTTCAAAGTTAGAATCCCAAATTGGTTCCACATTGACAAACCAAAATGCTCTTACATGTTTTTGTTAGTTTCAATAACAGAACCATTTTTAATAATATATCATTAGAGACATGGTCAGACATGGATTCAGATTTAGGGTCTGCAGTGAGACAATGTCATGAATGTCAATGTCAACATCCATTGACATACAAGTTGTTTCTCACCCTCTGTGTCCTGTTCACTGGCTCCAAACTGGAAGGTGATCTCTGTGTCTGGATCCACGTTCCCCACCTGTCGGGTCACTTTGTGTCCGGCCTCCCTCTCTCCTCTCATGGGCCTGGAACAAGAGAGAACATCAGTCAACGCTTGGTCAAAATTTAAAAAGCATTCATGTGCAAAATAGACCACTTTTAGAAGTATTTTTATTGAAGGTAAATACAGTGCAGATGTTCTTTTGGATACATTGATTTATTAATTTCACTATTCATTTGTTCTGCCATTACATTTTCCCCTCACTTCCTTGTCTAAATAAAGACCCTAACATTACAATAATAATACAAAAATAATAACAATGAATAATAATAAAAAAGTAATATTAATAATATCAAATAACATCTAATAGAGTAAAAATAAAAATAAAATCTAATAAAGTAAAATAAAATAGATTAATTAGTGAAATACAATTAAATGTAATTATATAAAATCAAATAAATTCAGTGCAGATCTTACAGTGATTGTGGCAGCAGTAATGTGACGGTGCAGTGTGTAGCTATCGTCCTGTTCTCGATAATGTGTTCGAACTCTGAGTGCAGCTTGTTGGGGCTGGCTATCACCACCTAAGGGACAAAACACATAGACAGATGAGCAAAATAGTACATTCAAAGAAAAATACTAGCACACATAAATCTGACTAACGCTGAAGCATCTTACTGTCCCTCCGGTGCGATCAGCCAGTCGGCCCAGCTCATCCAGCCGACAGTCTGTTCCCTCAATGGACAGCACAGACACGGTCACACTGGAGGAACAATGACATATCAGCATGACGTTCATTACAGCTCAAACACATTTGTCAGGAGCACACACATCTGTCTACAGTTTTTTTTCCCACAGTTTATTATCTATTGTAAAGCTTGTTCCACACTTGAAACTGATGATTTGATGTGTTCACAGACCCCTGATTGGCTGCGTAGAGCCCCAGCTCCTGGTAGAAGATGGTGGATGAGAGGAGGGTGCAAGCGTCAAGATCCTCGACCTCCAGGTTCCCCAGCTCTGTGTTGGCCTTCCCATCTGTACAGATAATCACCTTCAAAATCAGCAGGGATGGCAGGTCAGGAATTAGTTGTTTTTTTAGACAAAAGACACAGACAAAGAAAATAAAAACATCTTACCAGTCATGCATTTAATGTTAATTTAGGAAAATGATATAAGATAATCAGGAAAGTGTATTCAATTAAAAGTAAAAGAAATGAAGAAAAGTATCCCCTCTAACTGTTCTACACTATCTTTTTTTAATAGATATTATTATTTCTAATACATTTATATAAAAGCAGGAGTTTGCTGTTGTAGTTGGTTTCAGTGGAGGTGATTTTTAAAAGAACTGTATTAAAGCAATTTATTATTCATTACATTGCATTATGGATTATTCTGTTAATTATTTTTGAATTAACGGTTACAATTTTTATAAAGACTCTGACAAAAATACTACAGACAAACCTAAAAATAAAAAAATAATAGTAATTAAATTACATTATAATCAAGTTAGATAATTAAAAGAAAAAACAGCAAATATTTGAAATATGTATTTGAACATTTGGCACCATGAAATATTATTGAATGAAAAATGACTGCAAAAAAACCATAAACAGTTGCTCTTATTGTCAAACTCTTTATATGTTTTATGTGCAAACCTGATAATATCTAGAAACTAAACCTGTTAGATAAATACACAGTATAGGGTCAGACTAGTAGCAGACTTACCTTGGACCCCGGCTGTCTGGAGGCTATTGCGATGGAGAGGAGAGCAGCTGGACCCAGAGCCGTTGTCCCGCCTTCAGATAGTCTTTCAACAAGAGGAAACACATACATTATATATTAAACAAAACAAGTGATTGTAACCTAATCAGTGCTTCTTTTTCTCTTTACCCCATAACTTGTTTCTGTAAGTATTCCCTAGTCTGTGAGAGAGGAGGAGGCGTGGGGAAACTGGCTGCAGCCTCTTTCAGGAAGTTGCAGTCAATCAACTCTGCATTGCTCAGAGAGTGTGACGTGAAAATCTCGTTTCCATGCATCGTCACCTGTTCACAGCAGGGGGGAAGGAAAGCCACAAGGATGACTTGTATTTATTTATACTTTAAATCTGAGGAGAATATTTAAATCTTGTGAGACCAGGATCACTTTTTCGTGCATGTACCTGATAGTTGAAGGTGATGAGTCCCACTCTCATGCCAGGCTGCTGTTCACTCAGTCTCTGAACACACTGCAGCACGGCCTCCTGGACAAACTGGTTGAAAACAATGATTTCTTATCATCGCTGGCATCGAAACAGAGATCTTTGTACAGCTGATATGGTGACTCTGCTGTGCATGTAGACCAGGGGTGTCAAACTCAAGGCCCGGGGGCGTGACTTCATTTTCTGTGGCCCCACAAGAGCTTGAAAAGAATATAATATGTTTATTATAGGCCAGAGTTACATGCCGATTTACAGAAGCACGTTGCCCATAAACTACATGTCCCACAATGCATCTCAAATGTGACTTTTTTTCTCAGAATTTGACTTTTTTTCTTCAAAATATGCCTTTTTCTCCAAATCTGACATTCTTTTCAAAATGTCACTTATTTTTCCACAGAATTTGGCTTTTCTTTTTAAATCATTTTGTGACATTCTCACTGAAGAGACTTGCAATTATTTGCCCCAGACTTTTGCTTTCAGACGTAGTTAATTAAGAAGTTATTACCCTATCCGATAATCATCCAATGGAGGGGCAATAATGTAATATAATACATTATTTTATATATATATTAAATATTTATATATGTATTTGTATATAGTCTTATATATAAAACTAGCCCTTTGAGTGCAACCATGATGCTAATGTGGCCCGAGATGAAATTGAGTTTGAACCCCTGATGTAGACAAACAGCATATTTCTTTAAGTCAAGTCATATGTGTTTTCTTTGAGAGCTTCACTTCGACCTCGGCCAACAGTTTGTTAAGTCTAACATTATGTTCATTTTGAGTCAAATTTTACAACAACACTTATAAATGGGATTAAAACTCACTTGAAGACGGGATTTATGGACCACATTCTCTCCCTCTGACACCTTAAAACAACAGAGATCGATGATTGAATCCTCAGCTGTTACAAATGGCCTCAACATTAATACCTCAGAGTCGGATGGTGTGGATATACCTCGGCGGTGGTGCTCATGGAGCCTGAGATGTCGATGCAGAGGAGCAGCAGAGGGTCAGCGGCACCCAGGGGCTTTTCATCAGGACAGAGAGAAAACAGGCCATCCCGGTGACCAGTTAGAGGACACTGTGGCTCCCAAGACCCACAGAAGTAACAGTCCTTTACCTGAAATAAATATAACTTTTACAGAGAAATAACCAACATTAACTGAAATCTACGGAAGCCGTGAGAGGCAATCTTGGTCATCCAAGTTATATATAAATAGTTTTATGTCCCGTGTTTATAATGTATGAACATTTGAAGACAAGTTTTTTTCTCGATATTATATTATTATTATATTATTTCTTTCTTTAAAAGATTGGAGAAAAACTAGGTTTCTATAAGTTGTTCGTTGGTTTCTCATTTAGGCCACGACATGTTTTGAATAAGTCTAGAATCTATGTTTTCCAGCCAAAAGAACAACATGAAAGAACTAATACGTAACTTTCTAACACACACTAAATGTACAATGTGTTTAGAGAAATTAAAACTCACTTGGAGGAAAACATAAATGCTTTTAGTACCATTTAAAACTTTGTGCAGAGATGCACTTCAGCGTCTTGTGGCCGATATTAGTATTACAACATCAACAAAAATTCACCTGCAAAAAGCTTTCTTTTCCCACTTTCTTTTACATATTTAAAAAAAAAAAGAATGTTAAAAATGCAATCATCAGATTTTTTTTCTTCTCATTTTTCTCTCAGGGCTTCCATGCTAAATCTTGCACTCTGTATCAATCAAAGATGGTTTGATCAATAATGATTACGCCTGTCATGCACAGTATTTGTGGTAATTACAAGGAGACATACAGTTATTATTCACATTTGAAATCAATGACTCTCAAGCTGCCACTTATCAGTATCAGGATGAATATCGAGTGAAATACAGCATGTAGTAATTACGTTTCTATGGCCTGAGTCCAGCACAGAGCCACACTGTGAGCAGGAAGTGGGTTCCCCTTGTGTGATCTGCCCTGGAAATATGCCAAACATCAGTCATCATAAACCAAATGAATTGGAAATCAAACTAGATTATTGATAAAAAAGATTTATGGTGATCATAAAAGTATACTGACCTCTTTCTTCAGAGAGTAATTTCCCTAAACTGACAAGAAGCACGTTAGGATTTCCCGAAAGAGGACTCTTATCTGTTGAGAAAAGAGAATTAAAATAATCATTGATGGTGTAAAACATCATATAGTCTTAATGTTTTGACACCAAGAGGGAGATAGTTTCAATTACCTTTAGGTGATGGGATAAGCGGCGAGTCTGTTTTCTGAGGTGATGAGGGAGATGATTGAGAGGTGGGTAGCAGCACTAAGTACAACGGCATTGACTTCATGAACGAAGGCCTCGGAGGAAGTGGTGGGACTGATGTTTGAGAGCAGAATGAAACTGGGATTATCTGTCTGTACTTAAAAATGAATACAAATAGAGATATACGTTGTCTGTTTACCTAGTGCCTTGGTTAACCCGTTGTTGGTATCAGTGGGCGGCTTCACCTCGCCCCCCGCGCCTTCAGGGGTGGTGTACGAGTATGTTGGGTCCCAGAGACATGCGTTTGAATCTGGCTCATCTTTCGGGAGGTCGTAGGTAAATGCCTGACTGTTAGTGCTGGAGGAGTCGAACGGCTGGCGGGGAGGGGAGTGTCTGGTGGATGATGGTTTCATGTGTGGTGGAAGAAGAGCTGAGTGCAGATAGGAGTGGTGTTAGAGAGGACATATTACCCGCATTTTCAGGTTTCATATTTGTATTTTGCGCCTCTACTGTGACATGTCTCCATGCTTTAATGTTAAAAAAAGTCTTCATTTTTCCTGCAGCACCTCTTTTCACCCTCTGTCTGAAACCAGAGTCCAGTCTGCTCAGATTGGTTAGCCTTCAGGCTCTGTTGGGATTGGTCAACCGTTAGAGATGTCCCGCCCCTTAGACTAAGTACATGTTAATGGTCTGCCTTGGCTAAAATCCCAAAGTTACCTCCGGAGGATGTTTCTCTCCCACACCCTCTTTGTGATATCAGACAGTAACATTGGCGCTTCTATTGGCTAGCGCTCCAACACATTGTACGTGATTGGCTAAGGGGCGGGACATCTCTAAGCAGAGCCGGCCAGCTAACTAATCAGAGCAGACTGGGCTCTGGTTTCAGACAGAGGGTGAAAAGAGGGGCTGCAGCACAGGCAGTATGAGAAAAATAAAGAAATGTTTGAACATTTAACCTTTTAAATATTTCATAAAGGAACAAAATACAAATATGAACCTGAAAGTGTGCATAATAAGACCTTTTTAAGATTATACCATACATTAACACAAATACTGCTGCATCCACAGTACCTGTTCTACGAGGAGGTGTTGGAGATGCTTTTGGTTTATTGTGAAATTCTTCATTTTCATAGAAAACAGTAGGCTTCACAGCCTTCTTCACATTCTTGGTCTTTTCCAACTGCTCGATAACCTTTAGAAGAGGTCGGAGGGGTTTTGGTGATTTGGCCTCGGCAGAGTTTGTTGGAGGAGGAGGGGGAGGACTGCGAGGACGCATCCGGTTTACAGGAGGGAGAAGAGCTAAAAAGGCATACAAAACAAACGTATAGTGGCTGTTAATCTGAGAATAGCTTCTTGCAAGAGAAATGTGAGCTCAGAGAAAACAACTGGTGGCAGCGATGACCTTTGTGCTGTGAAGAAAATGTGACTCAGGTGGCAGATGGCTTTTTCCGAGAAAAGCAAAGTATCTGAAAGGAATTTCTCCTTCTAAGGAAGACAGCAGAGGTTGTGTGTGTCAATGATTGCATAACGCATACTTAACCAAACAAGCAGTCACTCAGCCGCTCGGATGAAAGCCAATGTCGTTATGAATTAGCAATAATGTTGTGATCATATATTGGATTTTACTTCTTTAATCTCTCTCTCAACGTGTTCAACAATTTTTCCAGAATAACTTTTAAATCCTGCAGAGAATGGGACTGACAGCAGGTGACGTGGCAATGATAGACGTAGAGACTGTACACAGTAAAGCTTAGTGTCTCTTTGCTGAATTTTCTTCAAACTGGTGAGTCAACAGAGAAAGTATTTGAGTCTGAGACTGACGGTCCTGACAGCTGCCTCAATTCTTATTCAACTTCCCCAGGCCGATGCATTTCTACTGTATGAAGCTGTCATTGCTATTCTGCACCTGTCCACCTGCTCACCTGTGTCTCTCTGTTTCAGTTTTTATAGCAGCCTCTTATCCAACAGTCAGATTGTTAACATTGCTTCTTGCCTTTTATTTCCAGTTTCTTCTACCTGAGCTAAAATCTCTACCTGTCTTTACCTTTCCCATGCTCTTTAAATGTAAACCTATGGATGTTCAGATACATGGTTTCTTTGCTTGTAAGTGTATGTATCATCTACTAATAAAATCCTTAAACTGATCATGTCTGCCTGTTTGGATCCTTGTTCTGTCTGACTTCTACCCCACAACTACTTAGTGGCCATAGAGAGATAACATAAATAAATCAAGGCCACCATTTGTTGAAGTTTGCACGGAAGATCTCTATAACTTTTGTATATAACACTAACATCTGTTGATTCTTTAGATACTCCACTGATACTGCATTGAACATATATGTGCCTAGTGATCTTTTGAATTTAGACAAATAAACTGTAAAATGGACCCAGAGATTTGACATATGTGGTTTTAAACAAAAATGATTGTTTTACATTTTGTGTGGCTGCAGTGTTTTAAAGAAATCCCACCTGAGAGCTTGATGACATTGGATTGTTGGCCGTTCTTCTGACTCACTGCGGGCGGCACATAAACAAACCCACAAGAAAATTCCATTGTGATAGCCTACTACCTACCTGTAAGAGAAAGGACATTAGGTGACACCTTATGACACATTCAACGGTAATACATTAAAGTCTTAACACATAAAACACCTGATTACAGTGAGGTGCAAAACAATCACAGCACAATGTCTTTCTAGGGAACATTGAGTTTCTAATACGTTGACTCGCCTTTAAAGACGTTTCAATACAAAAATGAAACCTTACAATGCAGCCAACATGTGTCTATTTATATCTGCAATATAAAATGAACATATCCTGTAAAAATAAGCAAATTTAAGACATACTTACACATGAGAGTCCTTTAAATCCTGTCAGTACAGTACAACCGTAAACATGAAACCTTCCCAGGTCTCAGAAATGTTTCAAAGACTGTGTGACGGTTTGTCATCCCTCACTTTGTGTCACAGACATGTCGTCCAACAGGTTCCTTTCCTTAAGAGTCTGTTGTAATACCACTCTAGTGTGTACAAAGCTGAGAGGCTGGCTGGTTAGTCAGAGATTTATGGTATATTGCCTAACATTAGTTAAACATTTCATTAATGTAAATACAAATGGGTGGAAGATTAAAAGCTGATTTGTGAAACAGTGCAGTAAAATGTGAAAGGTCAAGATGATAAATGTCCCCATAAAAGTTAAAGAATATCCAACACTGACTGTCCTGTAAAATTATTTCATGAACACATACAGTATCTTGCTAGTTTTATGTTTGTGATAAATCATTAATGTTCCTATTTATGTAAAATATGAGCGTATTCATGGTAGCATTTAAAATCACATTAGATAATGGCTGTATATTTATATGTTTCCATTAAAGTATGGCCAGGACTTCTAGGACATGAGGCTAGAAAAAATAAATATCTAAATGGAAAAGCACATTTTAAATCACTTTATATAGTTTTTGTTTGCTGTATTAAAGTATTTTCTTGGCTTCTGTTTGGTTAATCTAATTAAATGTATAGGCTTATAGCCATATGTATTGTAAAACAAGTGACTGCAAAATAAATTACAAACGCAACATATATATTATATAATTGAAATATTTGTAATTTATTTGAAAAGGATGGTACATATTCACACATTTCATGGCTTCTTATCTCTTGGTTTTTGTCTCAAAATATAAGAAATTAACAATATTGAGTCTACAGCAGTGATCGCCTCTGTGAGGCTGCAATAAGGCACAGCGGTGCTTTGAGCTACATGCTAACATCAGCATGCTAACAGGCACACACTGCTAATGCTAGCAAGGAGGTGATTAGCAGATACAATATTTACCATCTTCAGCATCTTAGATAAGCATATTAGCATGCTAACATGTAACTAACTTTGACCTGTTTGTAGAGATTCGTTTAAAAGTCAAGAGATCACAAGTGGTTCATCCTCATTGCACTTTGAATGACTTTTACAAATATATTATCAATTCATTTGATAGTTGCTGAGATTATCCAGTCCATATGAACATTCTGGACCAACCAATCGACATAACATTGCCATCCATTGCTAGGACACATAGCTAGCATCATAACAACAACAAATTGCCGAACAAAATTGAATTAGAGGCTAAACCATTACACTTTTATTTTGAAAATCCATTCCCTCAGTCATGTGCCTCTATAATACTTTTGATAAGTAAACATTAACCTTGTGTGCTCCCATCATTGTAAACCTGGGCAAACCTCATGTATCATTATCAGCTCTCCTCAAATAAAGTGAGCAAATAAATATTCTCTCTGTTGTTTCTTTTTAACATGCACACATGCGATGCAAACACACGTGCACACTCACACATATACACATACAGCTCCTGCACAAGCAGTACATTTTGTCTTTAATAAGTTAATTCATATTGCAGAAGTACTCAAGGTTAACTCAATAATTTTACATTTGAAAAATACCTGGGAACAGATTACTGTATATCTGACTTTAACTCAGAATCAGTGTGACAAAGATATAACATAATAACAACTATTATTTTATAGAAGACTTAAAATCGAACTGTTTGTGAGAGTTTAGGACATAGTTTATTATAAAGTGAGACGTCATTCTGCGACTTCCACGTAGTTTGCCGGGTAGAAGCCCTCCTTCCCTCCGCTCAGGACGCCTCGACACCAGCCCTGGTCATCCTCCTCTTCGACCTTCAGGAACACCTCGCCTGGGAGCACAGAAAATGAAAGTCCTTTAATCTATCTGATAAAATAATACATGATTATAATAAAGAGTTATGCATGTCATGAAACACATTACTTTTATTTCCAACTATATCTAAATCTATAGCCTAGTTTCAACCAGGTTAAAATCCTGTGTTGTATGTATCGCAGTGGTCTGCCTGAAGCTGTCATAAATGTACTTTTCAACTAGTTTTTAGCACCATTTTAACAAAACACTGACTTTTTTGTATGTAACTCTGTATTAAAACCTATTACTATTTAACTAAAGCAACAAAATCCTTGGTTAAACCATTGCGAACATGCCATAAGATGTTTTTACTATGAAGTAAACATTGTCAAATTTCTTCTAAAGCACATGTGTTAGACTTAATTGACTGTTGCTGTTCTCTATGCTGTTCTACACAGTTGGTTGTCTGGCTGCAAAATGCCTTGTAAATGTATAGTCTACATTTATGTTAAGATTTTCGTTTTCATATTTATACTTTTTATTTTTCAAAATACCAAACAGATCATGCATTTTAGCCATTACTCATTTCGCTCAATTTAACACTGTCTTTGCATGGGCTGATTCTGTGAGAACAGCCCCATCTACAGGCCTGGCATATGTACTACAGCATCTCCAGCGCTTTCGAACGGCAATGTCCGTGGCTGTCTCCTCCTGATTGGTGGAGTTGGCCCAATAGCCGTAGCGCCACTTCTGTGACGTCACAGAAGTGTTCAAATCTGGATCAGTCTGGATCAGATCCGTTGCAGCCCCTTTTTAAGAGATTTGGGTATGGAGGAAAATAGAGAGGGTTGTGTTTTCTGACACTTGGTGAGTTCCCTGGAACACCGGGGAAAAGTTCATTTTGCATGATAGGTCACCTTTAAAATAAGTATTCCAAGTATCTCCCTTCAAGCACATTTTGAGTCCATCTTTTTTCGTCTGTGCAGGACTTTTAATGATATTTAATCCACAAAGCAGATGTTAAAAGTTGTTCAAATGTACTCTCAGTACTGAATAAAATATCTTCTTCAAATCCCAAACTATCATACAAGAGTGCAGAAATTGGAAAAGAGGTGGCTTTAAAAGAAACATATTTGAACTGAAATACCCATAAATCCTGTTATGTAACATCAGTTAAGTGTCTGGCATCATTTTAGAGGAACTTGGATGCATTTCTCTGCATTTCTCAGATTTATACTGATACAATGGTTGTACTTGTGTAAAACAACCTTGCCTATTGTAGCTTTAAAAACACGGAATAACACTGCTGTTGTATACATTTGTGTCCCAACATCACACTCTATGTGTCACCTGCTTTAAAGGACAGCTCATCGCCCTCCTCTCCCACGTAGTCGTACATAGCTCGCACCTTCACTCCCCCGATCATCACACTAACAAGAGAAGATATGGGCGTTTGAACAGTTAGAAAATCATAATTATAACTTGCATTTTTTTTTATATTGTTCTTCAAGAAAGAGTTATGAATAAAAAGTTGAATGACTTACGGTCGGCCGTCTTTTCTTTGCTGCTCTCTTTTCTTTCTATTTAGCTTTTTTATTGGTGGCACCCATTCCTGATGGAAGAAGTACAAGTGGCAGATATTAGGAGCAAAAAGTCTACAGTAATAGCATCGCAACATAATGCAAATATCCACACATAAAAGGGTCTTGTTAATATGGGGTTTAGACATATTGCAAGAAAAACACTGCTATAAAAAGACATGCACAAACAAATAACACAACGCAAGTCGTTTGCAGACCAGTCTGTATTTTCCCTCCAACATTTTCCGCTCATAAATAAATATGACCTCCCATTTTGTCAATCACATTTATTAAACTGACTCTGAAACTTTTGTCAATTTTAAACGTTTTTTTCTGAGCAGGTTCGAATATCCTTGTTTTCTCTTGACCCCTCAGAGCCACCGTACATCAAGTAGTCATCCAAAATTCAGAAACTGATTTACTTCGTCTACAAATTCAACAAATGAAAGGATAAAGAAATGCAGGATTTAATGATTTGGCAGGTGATTGCAGAACAGCTTGGAAACAGTGATACTGATCAGAAAAACAAAGGATGCACAAAGCATTAAAAAGTATTGATTGTGCTTTAAGCAGATGAATAATGGCTTCTTGCTATTAGACCTGTTAAGGACTTGCATTATCTATTGTCCCCAAATCATAAGTCTTGAAATGTGATTCAACAAATCCAATGATAACCTGAATCGGACACAGTGTGCAATTCTTACCGTTTGACAGATACAAAAAAATGTATATAAAAAAAAAGATGCATGCATGTATTGTTTATGTATTGGAGTTAAACGTTGTAGCTTACATCTATCTTTGGCCAGTCGGTGGGCATGCCGGGTCCGTTGTTGTTCTTCCACCATTTGAGATCATCAAGCTCATTGATGGACATCAGAGTGTTGTGGAGCTCGCTGTACACCGCCTTCACACTGAAACACACACACACAAAATGTGAGAGGTTGAACTCTCTCTCCTCCCTCCCACCTCTCCCCCCTGCCCCCACTGGACTTTAACACCCCACACACACTCAGACACACAAATCCAGCCGCAGACACTTTTTACGCTGCTATGGACAGTCTTGCACTAATGTACATTTATCAAAGATATTGAAGTGACTGTTAACTTGTATATATTGATTGCTGTGCTTTTAAGATGTCTTAATGTGTGCATATGTATAAATGTGTCTGTTGATTGTGTATATATAGGTATATACATATTTGTATATATATATATGTTTTTGTATTCGGGATTGTGGGAAGCGGTATTTCCATCTCTCTGTCTGTACATAAAAACTGAAAGATTGACAATAAAGTCGACTTTGACTTGACTAAATCAACATACATTTTCAAAACTCTTGCCAAGACTTCCGATGGCTGCTCACCTCTCATTGTTGGTGATGTCCAGATGTCTGTGGATTGAGAGGAAGGCCTGCTTCAGAAAACTGATCCTCTTCCTCTCCTCCTCCTGCGACTGCTCGAATATGGCCTCCATCTCCTCCATGTAGCGAGGTGTGTAGGACGTCACATCCTCCAGCAGTTTCTCGTAGCGTTCTCGAACCTGCAGAACATTTTTATGATTAAAAAGTTGGTACGCTCCAACAGGAAGGACATGTATTTCTTTAATGAGGGCGATCTAGCTTGCATTAATCATCTGGAGCTATTTACCGTTCCCATGCTGGTCTCCATAAACACTGAGCAGAGTAACAATAACACATCTCCATACAAGGGAAAAGCTTGGAAGAGAAGCTTAAGGCTGGGGCTTGTGTTTAGAGTCGATATCACCACAGCAGCAGGCCAACAAGACTTCCTAGGAATGCATCCTAACTGTAGCATGCTGTGGGAATTTTGATTTAAAATGCTCTGAATGAAGCATTTGTCAAACTTGCTTCTGGAGTTCGGTGGTGCAGAGTGTGTGAACGTGTTTTCTCACCTTTTCTTTGTCCTCTGTGACCTTTTCTCTGGCATCAAGGAATTTTTGCTTTTTCTCCGGGCTGGTCTGAGGGTTTTCGATAGCTTGTTTCTCTTTGTCCAGGGCGTTGTGCTCCCTCTGACACGACTTGTGATATGCAACTCGGGCCTTCTCCAGCTGTCGAAAACACATTCACACACATGCATATTATTACCTTGAATGGAGAAGTTTTAAATGTGGGGACATTTGCATATTCTTTTTTTGTATCCGAGTTAAATATGGCCTGGAGGTATTTAGCTTAGCTTAGCTTAAAGACAGGGGGAAACCTCTAGCTTGGCTCTGAGCAAAGTAATAATATCATATTGGTTGGATTTGTGCAAAAAAACATATAGAGTCGGGCCTAGAAAGAAACTTCCTGTAACCAAAACTTAAAACATCTCTCTATAAATAACACTTCAACATTTAGTTGATACACTGGATACATTTTTGCACAGCATTGTATTTTGCATTCAAAGAGTCAACATTATCTTCTCAAAGTTCATTTCATTTGTGCAACTATCCGACAAGAGAGTCAATAAACTACACGTTTTTAAATGTTGCACTATTCTTTTAAACCATATATTGAAAAACCATTTTCCCGTGCATAAAAAATAATATCACTAGGTCTACTAATAACTTTTTAATTCTGAGCTTTAGCAGATGGAGTTGCCAAATAAAAGAGACCGTGAGATAAAGCTAAATGCTAACATTATAGCAAGTAGATTAAAGAGTGGGTTGTGGATTGTGTGTAAAACTACCATTGCCAATTATAACCACTAGATANCACACCCACACACACACACACACACACACACACACACACACACACACACACACACACACACACACACACACACACACACACACACACACACACACACACACACACCTTCATCAGCTTTTTGGACCAGGGTTTCTGCGCACGTGAAAAGCTTGTCTTGTTGCCGTGGCTCTCACTGAACCCACAGAAGAGTTTCTTTGGGAAGGTCTCTTTCTGCCAGGTCTTCACCCGGTCCCCTTCCTCTGCTGTGAGCGACTGAGAGATGGAGGAGTGGAGCGCTGACAGACGCTCGGTGGAGGTGAAGAAACACTGCCACGCCCTCATGAGGGAGCCATAAAGCGGCCCTGGGGAGGAAAGCAAAAAAAGACTGAGGAATGAAAAAACACAGAGCACAGAGGTGAGTCATGGAACCAAAAGAGAAATAATGACCTCCATTTGTTTCAAATCAAGAGTTCATGTTAACTTGACGACAGCTACATGAGAAAGGCCTGTTCTCTGTTTAAAGGATCCCCAACATGCTGCTTCTCATACTCACGAGAATCCACTATAGTTTTCCACTTATTGCTCCACTGGTTCAGCTGCTGGGCGTACTGCTTTTCTACTTTAGCTCTCTCATTGAAGCAGGCCACGATGTCGTTGCAGGCCTGGAAGGACTTCTCAGTTCGATGCACTGTACGCACATAGTTCCCTGGCTGTGAGAAGGGAAACATTGTAAGAAAAACCAGCAGAACGCAAGTTGTGCCACATTGTTTTTCCTTTTGTTGGTAGTTGTCTTGGATGTAATCATAAATATATCCTCACCATCCAGAAGCTCTGTCTCTTGGCATCTTGGGTCGGCTCTTTGGGAAGGCTCGCCATTATTGTCTGTCTCTGAAAGCAAAGGTTGGCTGGTTATGTTGAACAAGAGACTTGCTCGACTGGTTAAAATGCAAAACGAGTGAATGAATGAGCGCTTTTATTGGCAGAGGAGTCACATTAAAAACCATGCAACAGGTTGAACGTCTACACGGTGTAATGGGCAGATACAGCATGGTTCCTCATAAACAAAGCCCTTCCCTCTGAATGACGAGTAATTGGCGGCTGCAACCGTGTGTATTTCTGAGCTTATTGCCATAACAACTTGGCATAGGTGTTATTTACGCTGTACAGGGCGTAGATACATCCAAGGAGCCCCCTGTGTGAGTAAGGGGAGTGTCATGCAGTGGCAGACTGGAATTCACAGGGTGCGATCTGCCAGTAGGAATAGAGCAGCTGCTCCAGCATTCTTCCTGCTGCCTTCCCAAAATAAACAGCAGGGAAAGGTCATCTTTCCCATTGCTCTGACTAATACAAGGCCTATTAGAAACCAACTGTCTCCCACTCTCGCTCCTCCTGCCATTCGATTCATGACACATGATCATGTGTGCCTAATGGGAATGCAGGAGAATAACTGTCCAGATAGCAGGCATTTTTGCACAGTGTGTAAAAGCAAATTACATTAAAAGGAGATTGAACAAAAGAATTGGAGATTCATGCACAAACACGCAAAGGAAGGAGTTGCATTCCGGCCTATTTCTGTCTTGGTAACGCTTCGACACATTGCTGGCTGAGCAATATGAAAGTGACTAACCACACCTCATCACAAGACTGAGCATGACAGCGAGTCAGGCTCATCTACGACTCTTTCCCTCAGCTTGCTGTTGCTAATGCGTATATATATATGTTCTTGTTATTTTAACAGTTGCAAGTGGAAATATAGCAGGGAGTCACTGAACACTTTTTTTTTTCAGAGAAGATGTTTGAAATTCACAGCACATCTTCATATTTGATCACACAGAATCATTCATATCAAAGTATTAAGGAAAAGCCTCAGTGCACATGTCATAAAGAATCAATAAGTGGCAACAGAGCGGTCATGCCTCGGAGAACTTACATTTCTCTCTGGATCACCAGTGATTACTCAAGTGACCACTTGTTACTGTAGTTCTGCTGAGGATTCTCTCTCCATTCCTCTGTCCGTCTCCCCCTCTCTCCCAGGCTGCCTCTCTCCCCTTTCACTGACCCAATTCTCCCCTGGCACTTAAAGTTACACACACACACGTTGTTGATCTGAAAGTGGGCGTGAGACAAAGAGGTGAAGCAAGCAAGCAGAACAAATAAATTAAACAAATCAGAGCATTTGCATGATAGTCACTAATTGGCTTCAGGGCAAAGAAAGAGGGAGGAAGACACTTACCTTTCCTGCTCTCCTCCCCCGTATGTATGCTGGGAGATTCTAGCTTACAGTCATACACTTTTCTGTCCTCTTTCGCCTACTTTAACCCCATCCTTCTGGCTTCACTCCCTATCAGCTCTTTTGACTGTCACCCTCTCACTTTCTCTCCACTCTGTTGCTACAAAAACAGCTGGAAAAATCCCCCTCCTTCCCCCCTCTCTCTCTCCATGCCCGTCCCTCCCTCTGGCTCTCGATATGGTGCTAATGAGACCTTCATTTTGACCGTTCGCTGTCAAAGAAATGTGTCAGGGTGGCACAAAGTCATGTGAGCTTATTAGTGAGTGTGTGACAGCGGTGGGGAGGGGGGGATGTCCTGTGAACTGTGACCCTTTGTGACCTTCCTCTCTGCAGTCAGGCCTAGAAAGAAGACATGTCAAAGTGTTTAGAGCATGTTCACACACACACTGTTTACTTTTTGCTGGGTTTTACTCTTCCCGATATCAGCCAGAAGTTAAAACAGAACACCAGAGTTATGCCGTAAGTCTGGTTTCTGTTTCCCAGCTTTTTCTTTAGATAAAGGCTGTGTATAATCAGACTTTTTAAACAGCCACTAACTCATAACAGCTTACACAAAACCAGAGAATTGCAAGACCATTTACCGCCTACCATACGGTTATTTTCTCCCGTTTCTCAATGGTCGCAGAGGTTTAATATTGGGTATGTGTTCCTCTAGGCTCCATGGAATAGGCTGCCCTTACATGTAAGAGAAAATAAGTGACAAACGCCACATTTGAAACTTGTAGTGTAACTTTATCATTGTACTTTTTGGGGAATATTTTTGCATTTAGCATTTATTTATCTGGTTTGTTCTTATTATGATGTTGCAGAATCTGTTCTATTACATCAAATACACAATGGACATCAGCTTGGCCTCCTTTACTGTTTGTAGTTACATTGTGTATTATTTAAAGGGGACCTATCATGTAAAATGCATTTTGTGATGTCTTTTATACATAAATATGTGTCCCCGGTGCGTCGGGGAACTCACGCAGCGTCAGAAAATAAAACCCTCTCTCTTTTCCTCCGTACCCAAATCTTTTAAAAAAGGGGGTACAATGAGCGGATACAGATTTGCTGCCGATCTGACGTCAAAATCGGCAGCGGACCCACAGAAAGTTGCTATCAGAAACAATGCCTGACGTGTTTTGGACGTAATCTTGTCTTTGTTTACATTAGCAAGCCTCGCTAACACTCAGAGCTAACCTGTAGGCCTACTGGAGAGCAGAGCACATGTGTTTAAAAAGCAGGAAATAAAAAAAGGAACTCACCTTGTGATAAACCCACAAGAGAAAAAGCATTTGAGCTCCATACTGTTTCAGACATAATCTTTGATGTGGTTTAGAACAGGATGGCGTTTTATCACAGCAGAATTTAACTTTATCTCCGGTAGAATTCTGATCAGGCATNCCGCATAAACAAAAAGTTTGAGAACCCCTGCTGTAGAGCACATATGTTTAAAGAGCAGGAAATAAAAAAAGGAACTCACCTTGTGATAAACCCGCACGAGAAAAAGCATTTGAGCTCCATACTATTTCAGAAATAATCCTTGATGTGGTTTAGAACAGGATGGACGTTTTATCACTAGCAGAATTTAACTTTATCTCCGGTAGAATTCTGATCAGGCATTAGCTCCGCCTCCTTTTTTTTTTTTTTAAAGCTAAGGACGCGTTTCTCTAACACGGCTGCAAAAGAGGGGTATGAGCAGTAGCCTATGAGGGATGGCTACAATGGGTGATCTGTTTGGTATTTCAAGCAAAAAACTACACAGACATGTTTTGTATTGGTATGGCCCT